>NC_089779.1:21445322-21560322 GCF_040412425.1 Macrobrachium rosenbergii
CTATGTAATAATAAATATTACTATCAACTGTAATTCCACTTTCTCTCTAACTATCGTTTTTAAAGAGATTTTAAAATAAAAATCTTGTCTAAGACCCGTTTATACACACTTGTATGGACGGCACTGCCCTACCTATGGACGCCCATACAGAGGAGGTTTTTGAGAGACTGTGATCCGTGCTGAGAGGAACTGCGGTTCGCCCTCCCTCTCTCTCCCTCTCTCTATCGCTCTTGGGCCTTCGTATGTCCTGTTGTAACGTAATTGATATTTTTCTAACCAATGGTCACTCGTATCTTTTAACTGTTTTGTTCCTTAGTAAAAGTGTCTGAATCATGTGAGCAGTGTATTTTATTGAGTGAAGGTAAAGGCGACTGATAAAAAGCAAAGAAACTGGTACCAAGGTATTCTAACATAATCATTGGTTTTTAGTGCAGTAAAAATAATATTTACAGTGGTTATATGCAATTATTCTATTTTTTTTTATTAATACTTTTTTATGTTGTATGTTTTATACTTTACCTTTGAAGAGTTTTTATATATAAATGTGGTGTGATTGCTATTGCCTTAATGCTTTGCTTTACATTTTTGATATTCACTTTTTTTTTTTTTGCTGAGTATATTTCTGTCTTTTGTATCCACATTTTTGTTTGATTTAATTGCCTTAATTGGTTTAACACTTGGAAATTACTTTACTTGTATTCCTCTTCAATAATTTTTTGGTTACATAACACTTTAAATTTTACTTGAAAAATTTTTTGATTAATTAATAAATTAATTTCTGATTTAATTTTGACTGATGATTAATTCAGACTTAATCTAATTTTGTTTTGTTTTTAAGTAATAATAAATTTCCCTGAGACTGTTAAATTCATGTATAATATTTGAATTTAGAAATAAATTTTTGTATTTGAAATTGATATATAAGAGTTTCATTCATTGACCCACCAGTAATTTTGATTTGAATTAGATACAGAGTGGTAAGTGAGATGTTTTCCTTCAAGTAATTGAAGTGAGCTCGAACCAGGGAAATAAAAATACTTAGACTTTTATAATGTTGTTGGAGTGATGCCCTTTGAGTTTGCCTCATACCTGTTTTAATGAACCTATTCTTTTTTCTTGCATGATTGATAAGTTTTATAAGGGATCACTGTTGCCTTTAGAGAAATCAGTCGTTTGGGATATGTGATGAGGGTTCAGGTGTCTGGCTGTTGTGGGGTAGTTATAATTGTTGGATAAATGTTAAGTTTGGTAATCAAATATCAAGCACTTAGATACCAGGTTTAATTTGAAGATCAGACACTGGGCACTTCGTCACAATATATATATATATATATATATATATATATATATATATATATATAGATAGATAGATAGATAGATAGATATATAGATAGATAGACATATAGATATATACATATATTCTTATAAATATTAGGCTGTTCGACCTCTCTCATTTAACTGGTAGGAATAGAATCAACTCTTAAAGAAGGGTAAAAGAAACAAGACAAGATAGCACCAAAAACCAAGCTTCCTCCATCAAAAGCTGGGGAGAAAGGCGTGCTGGTGTTGTTTTGGGAAAGAAAGAAGATACTCGTCTTAGCAGCTTACAGGTTAGCATCAGAGACCTATCCAACAGGGAGAGTCTCATCAGGCCCTCTTAGTTAGGGAGTCCTGTAGCCTCATTTTCGTCTGTACTATGTATCAGCGAGTCCTTGTTGTTTTTTCAGACAGCCCACAAGCTATGGAAGGATCGCTGTTTACGAAAACCACAGTGACCCGATCCGACCCAGGGAGGCAGAGAGAAACCAGCAGTCCTAGAGAGCACACTCGTTTGTGCCCCTGCTAACTCTGCCCTTTGTCCTTTCGTCTTTTTAATACTTAGTGGAACAATGTTACATGTTTTCACAGACCCAGGCATCAGTTGCAAGCGTGCAAGCAGCCTACTTGAAAGGTAAGTCTGGAACTGACAATTATTCGCTGACCTGCTGGTATTTCTCCCACTGTACTTCCATTTTCATTTCCCCTTCCTTAGCCACTGACTAAAGATCCTGGTGGAACCATATTTCCTGTATTATGAAGTTGAGTATATGAATTACAACTAGAGTTGCCTAGTGAGGTTGAATAAGATATTCCCCTTGTAGTAAGTAGGAATTAGGGAGAGGTCAATTTAAGTAATCCTCAGGCAAGCCTTGAGACCTGATCATACCATTGTTTGGAAGAGGAATAGCCTTTAATATACTAGAGAATTGCTTACGAGAGCTGCAAGAACTACCAGCCTTTGCATTATAACTGAAGTAGGGGAAATATTAGTGTCCAAAGGGGACTAATTGGCTCATGTAAATTCCCTTACTGTAACAATTAATTTTTTCTGTTGTTGGACTGGGTGGGAAATCAGTGGGTTTTATTCAGTTCATTGGTTCCAGAAATAATTAAAATATTCGATAACCTAGTTCAGAATGGCGACCTAATCTAATTCAGTTATTTGTCTGTTTTTTGGGATAACTTCTAGCTTTAACTGACAGGATTACGTGGGTCGTAGGTAAAGCAGGGCTATATAAATTACAGTAATTAATAATTAACTCATCCACCGAATGACCCACATAAAAAAATATATATATATATATATATATATATATATATATATATATATATATATATATATATATATATATATATATGTGTGTGTGTGTGTGTGTGTGTGTGTGTGTGTGTGTGTAAATATATATATATATATATATATATATATATATATATATATATATATATATATATATATATATATATATATATATATATATATATATATATATATATATATATGAAAAACCTATAGGTCATAAGTATGTTATGAATTACAACACACAGTAAATGTTGAATTAACAAGTGGGGAGGAAAACTCTCCCAAATTCTTGGAAAGAATGTTTAGCTGTCATCTGACGCATTTCCTCATTAGGTAAAATGTTGGAGTCAGGATTCTCGAGACATGGGATCAGGTGATGTGACTTTGTATGTGCGTTCGGCAGAAGTGTCCAGGTTCCGGTGGGGAACGTGCTTTCGTGAGTGTCTTTTGGGCGGAGTCCAAAGGTGTGAAGGGTTTAGATATGGGAAAAGGGAATCATTGGAAGACCAACATTGAACATTATCAAAAGTCTTCAGTGAGGATTTGTGGTTCGTGATTTATCATTCAAGTCTGTGAACACTGCTGTTTGGAGGTAGGAACCACATTCAATTTCCCAAGCTGCAGATTGTTTTTCTCCATTTTCATAATATTTATTTTGTTCAAGCATTTATGGCTGATACCTATTTTATGAGTAACGTGGGAGGAATTCCCATATCTTTATTTCTATGCTTTGGGAATTAATGAGGAATTCATTTGACTTCTTCAGATGTTTCACTGAGAAAAAGGATGAGGATGTACTCATTGGAAGTGGACTGGACTTCGACTTATTTTGACCTGCAAGTTACAGTATAAGACTATAATGAAAATGGTTTTTGGGAACTTTAAGATTACATTTTAATCCATTTCTAGTTTCTTGCAATCTAATTATGTTAGATTTTGTCAAATATTTTAATCCATTTCCTATTTCTAGCGATCCAGTTATGTTAAATTTTGTCAAATCAATTATTTTGGGTTAAGCTTGTGCGAAACTAGAGAAAAGAGAGAGAGAGAGAGAGAGAGAGAGAGAGAGAGAGAGAGAGAGAGAGAGAGAGAGAGAGAGAGAGAGAGAATGTAGAGTGAGTGGGTACTGAGATATGATACCAGCAACTTTCGAGCTGCCGCTACCAAGGCCACAAAAGATGGGACATCTCGACTTTGTAGTATCAGGTAAGCAATGAAATTACCTTATTACTGGGCTATATATATATATATATATATATATATATATATATATATATATATATATATATATATATATATATATTTATATTTTATGTATTTCCCTGGGTTTATGGTATTTTACAGGCCAGCAACGGAAACTTTATTTAATTGGCCTTGGAGTTCTGACTTGCGTAAAGGGAAATCGTAAAAAAATAAAAGGGGAGAATTTAGGAGCTGAAGGCTCTACTTCATAAGGAAATGTCACGTAAACACTTGGTATAAATTAAAGAATTATATTTACAAAAGCAAGCATTTGAAGGGAAAATGGATAAGTAACTTGATAAAGGGCTTGCAACGCCTGAAGATCCTTCTAAGGGAGTCTTGATTAAAGGCGAGGCACAGGCCAAGATGAGTCCACTGCGAATGGGTCCCTCTGCAAGAGAGATTTACACATTACAAGCCAGTAAAGGAACAATTTAACACGGAATAAGTCTCGAGTTTGCACTGAGGGTGCCAAGGGCTCGAGGAATGAATGACCACTTTACACTCGAACACAGGACACTGGAAATGGCACTGGATAAACTGGCACAAGGACAGAAGTGAAATGCTGGTACTCCAAGCTTTCTAAAGGGCAAACTGTCGTGACTGAAAGTCTTCACTCGCACTTTACCTTAGGGGAAGTGGGTTTCTGACGAAGAAGGACGAGGGAAGATCACAAGTATGGTGGTGCCCTTGAGGATGACTGGATTCTGGAGTCGGACAGGGGAAAAGAATGGTCTCTCAGCAAAGTTACCGCTCACCCGCGTGCTGTTACTGCATGGCTTCTGCCCCCACAACTAACTAACTGCTTAACTGCTTTGGTCTCTTCCTTTTAAGGCATGTGGCCAGGGGTAGAAGCCGTGTGCAAACAATGAGTCACTTGCCAGGTGGGCAGCGATTCCGTTGCCCCTTCCCAGGTTTCCTGCGGAGGCAAGACAATTCAGGCAGCTTAATTTGCCTTTAGAAAGGCCATTTAAGAAGCTTAGTTGGGCTAAGCTTATTAAGGGAGTGATTAAGTCTCCTCCTGGCCTCTTTTATTTGTGTCATCTCAATATCTGTTTCAGGTAAGAAAAGGACAGATTGGAATGTTGATAACCGGGCTCTGATTTCTAGGTCAAATACGATCGGCCATGCGGTTCTCAATAAACAAAGGGTAAATTAGGTGGGGGGGGGAGGCGCGCTGTGCACGACTTCTGGTTGATTATAATAAATATATATATATATATATATATATATATATATATATATATATATATATATATATATATATATATATATATCAAACATATATATGTGTGTGTGTGTTTTTAACTTTCAAGTTATTCCCTAACAGTGGATGGTTTTCTAATAAATCAGTTAAAAACTCCAGCTGGTCGTCAATAGGTACCGCATCAATACCCACAAGCCTGGATTCACTATTAATCTTTAGATTATTTAGTTTATTTATCAAGTCAAAATTATGCTTGATATTAGCATCAGAGATGGTGCCATCCAGTGGGTTAGGAATATCCACTGGGTACTTTACTAGATTGTAAGATGCGGAACCAACTGAAGTGATATAGGCCTAATGGGAACAGTTTTTGTGGTATCATTATTCACAAAGGTATGTGACGTTTTCCCTTTATTGGAAAAATATAAAATATGAATTTCCATATTTATACGGTGTGCAAACATCCCTACTATTTCTTCAGGTTTCCTTGTGAGCTGATATCCCTGGCGCAGATCTGATTTTTGTTCTACACTCAGCTGAAAGTTTCCCAATATCGGTCTTCTGAATTCTTCTCATGTGTGGCACGTTACTGATCTTATTTCAGAGAGGATTGAGTTCGTTACTTTCTTATACACTGAGAGGATACCTAAGTGATCAGTCCAGTCAGGGGGCACCTCTTCCGCCTCTCCTAAGGAAACTCCCACTACTACGTATCCTGGTTTTTTGTATTCACGCTCAAATTCACGAACTTGTCCCAGGTAGCAGGAGAGGTTTGTCACAGAGTGGCTGGTAGTAGACGAACACGAGCTTACCCTTTTATGAAATCAGTATATTTCTTCCTCCAGCAAATACATACTCTCTTCATAAGCTTTTTGAACATATTCGTGGTCACCTTCACCAACCATCTCCAGGTCCAAGGGAAGCCTATTCAGTGAGTGTGTCCAAGGACACATTCACTGAATAGGCTTCATCGGCCTTTTTCATTTTTTATTTCACAGTTGCAGTTCGCTTTGGTATATTTCTATCAAGAACATTCTACTTCACACCAAACACCACTTGACTTGTATATATACTGTATATATATCTGTGTGTACTGTGTCAAGACACACACATACACACACACACACACACACACACACACACACACACATATATATATATATATATATATATATATATATATATATATATATATAATTATGATCACTTTAATGCGTGATTCGTTTATCACACTTCAACAAAGGTGAGAGACTGGGTGTAGGTCCTGAACGACTTTATTTCCAAATCATTGATGAAGGTCTGATAAAAAATAAGTATACCTTAGTTTAACCAGACCACTGAGCTGATTAACAGTTCTCCTAGGGCTGGCCCGAAGGAGTAGATTTAATTTACATGGCTAAGAACCAATTGGTTACCTAGCAACGGGACCTACAGCTTAGTGTGGAATCCGAACCACATTATAGTGAGAAATGAATTTCTATCACCAGAAATGAATTCCTTTTATTTTTCATTGCCGCTCAGAGATTCGAACTCGTGGCCAGCAGAGTGCTAGCTGAGAACGGAATCCACTTTCCCAACGAGGAACTACGAAGGTCTGATACTTTGTGGTAGAAATCACAGCATAAATACTGCAGAGGCAGCACAGATAGACATGCACAACCATTTGAGACTACGAATCCACATCTGGCAGGTGTTAAAGGAGGAGTGGTGAAAACTCATTAGTGCTAGTTGCAGAATTCACAATATATACTCAAGGGACAGTACCAACAAATATAGCCTACAGACCATTGGAGACTACAAATCCACACCTGACAGGTGTCAAGAGGGAAGGGCAGAAAAACTTATTCTGCTAGTGACCCCATGCTATGTTTACATTTGGATAATCCTTTTCCCATACTAGTGGGGCAGATAACAGAAAAATCGTGCAAATGATGATATACGCATCAAATTTGGCACAAGTGTCCTCCAAGGCATACTAATCAAATCTGCCCTATTGACCAATTGAGAATCCAAGATGGCGGCCATTTTCAAGATGGCCGCCAAAATGACCACCCGAAGTAGATGTTTTGCTTAGAAATATTTGTAGTTGTCTGATTTGCATGATCTAAGTGTGGATTCCTATGTTTTGAAGCCTGCCGAACTATATTTTCCTGTTTAAAAAGCACTCTGAGACATATTTCTCAAGATGACCACCAAGATGTTTGTCTTTCTTTACATAAGTTTTGTCCCAGCTAGTACATTTTCAAAGCTATGCATACTGTGCTCCTGTTTCTCGATCTGCTACTGTTCACATATGCAGCTGCAGAGTGATACGCAGGGAAGCTCTACCTGAGAGCACTTGCATCTTCCTTTGCAAACATTCTTACAGGAGCACTTTGTCAATTCTTGACAGCTTGCTGCAATCGGTGGTAGTGTTGTCCAATGTATCTGCCATGCTTCTCCTTTCTGTGTCCACCCCCATTCAGCTGGACTGCTCATGTGTGGATTACAGTGGGTTGCCTGGCCCCAGATGATCCCAGCCTGGTAGGCTGCCCGCTTTGCATGTTCTCTGAGGGCTGCCTGTGTTAGTGGAATTGAGTTGTACGGCCTGTGCTTGCGGGCAAACAGATCTAGTCTTGCTTCGTCCACACCAGTGGCTGTGCTTGATCTGTCGTACATGAGGACAACGAATCTTTCCAGCCTCTGCATGTCAAGATCATGAATCAATGTTGGATGCTGGCTGAGACTGATGAATGTTTCAGTAATATCATCAAATACATTCCAAGTCTGCCATGCAGATTTCTTCGCTTTCCACGGAAGGCAGACACAATGTCACATCCACTGAATGCGTGAAAGTAGGGGATCCCTCTAGTTTTCTCAAGTCCAATTGCAGAAACTACCTCATGGACTGGAATTCATCGCATATGGGCTCCTTGGCCAAAGGCAATCCACATTTCCTGAAGACCTAGTTTCTGGAAGGATGGCAGTACAGATATTGCTATGACTAGCACGTCTGTGTCATTAGCCTTGATGATTATAGACTTGCTCCCGTCAGTCGTTGCATCCCTAGCGTGAACAAATATTTGACTGCCAGCTTCTTTGTGACAACATGGGGGCACAACATCCAGAGACTTCACTGTGTTGCTAATGGCATCCTCTCCTTTTGTGACGATGACTGTGCTTGTCGTTTCTGCTTCACACATCTTTTCAGCCAGGAAGTGAAACAGTTCAGTCTTGTTGCTGGGGTCACGAAGGAATCTTTGCCAGTTTCCTGGTGTCTTGCTTGTTGCTGTCACTCTTCTTCTGATTCCTTTCCCCCTTTTTGACCTTGTCTCTGATTTCAGACTTGATTTCTTGTATATATCAAAGACTATGTCCACCCGCTTGTACCGAGCACCATAGGATTCCACTTTTGGGATGATGTCTTCTTTGGCATAGTCATTAAATGTCTTTGAACTACGTGGAGGTGAGGCATTGATAAGTGCTGAGCCGTCAATGATGATTGTATCTCCCTTTGGTTCTCCCACTGGGACATTCACTTGCGCTTCAAGAATTTCAACCAACTGTGACTTCTGACATGTATGAAGCTTGCCGCTGTCACTGAGAGATGCAGGGTATGACTGATTCTCATGCTTGAAGAATTCTTGCAAGTCACACTGTCTGTTCTGGATTGAGATGAACAGTCGCGAGAATAACTGACAGTCGTCTTTTAGGACTTTCTCCTTAGAAATTCCCTCAGTCTCTTCTTGTTTGAAGAATGAAACAGGGTTCTTCTTGATTGGATGATAGAAAAGACTTTCAGCTTCATCCTCTAGCCCTTCCATAAATGATAGGAGCTGCTCTTTGCGTCGCCGGTGATGTGTAGCTACCATTTCAGCTAGAGTTGGGTCTGCAATGTTCTTTGTATCTAACACCATCAGGTCTGCTGATTCTTCTTGGAATGGGTTACCCATCTCCTGCATCACTGCAGAGAGTGATTTCACCTTTTCAAAGAAAGATTTCTGGGCACTCGGTGTCTGCACCATGTTCGATCATGCATACAAACTGAAGCAGTGATGGTGGCACAGCCTGTTCTAAGTCTTTGTCATGAAAATAGCTGCTGAAATTCGACTTCTGATGGAGCATGTCTTGTCTTATTATCCCAGCGGCTTTTGCTAAATGGATCGCTTCACCATAACGGGATGCTTCTGATAGGATTGAACCTACATCAGTTTCAACAGCCAACAGAACTTCTTGTCCTTGGCGATTAGCTTGCAGCTGTGGAATGTGGAAAAGCAGCTGATCCTTGAGTCGAGTAGGATGAACATCAGGTGAGTTAACACCAAGCTGTTCCAGCCTCTGCTTGTAAAGCTTGGTCAAATCAGCAAGCTTGAAAATCGGTGGCCTCTCACTGGCATTTTTCATCTCGCAGATGTAGGTGACTAGTTCAGAGAAAGCAATTGGATATGCATCCTTCCAGTGTTCCTGTGCTTTTTCTTGCTCCCGCACCTTTAGGTATGCCTGCTCTCGGTTATACAATGCCACCAAACAGCCAGGGTGATATTTCACTTCTTGGGCTATGACATCTCCTGCACTTAGTTTGGTGAGAAGTTTTGTATCACTGAGTGTTTTGGCACATTCATGTATTCTCCTATTCACTTGCATTGTCATTGTTTCTCTATGCTCCCCTCCTTCAGTTTCGCAGAAGAAGCATTATTTTGTTTTAGTTTCTTGGAGCTTCTGTGGATCTTACTTCTATTGCCCTCATCACTAGTACCTACATGACTTGCTCTTTTTTCCAGCTCGGTGTAACTTTGTGTTGTTGAACAGAAGCCTGCAACTCTCATGATATTGTGCTTTATTTTTTTCTCAACGTTTCCTCTATCCCAGAACCTTCGTCAAGTCTTGCAGGGTCTAGCTTGATTGGTAGCGCATTGAGTGAGAGAAACAGAGGAATATTCTTTGCCAGGTTCATATATCCATCGTCCCCTCTTCTGGCAGGATTGGCCTGGGGAGATTTTAGATCTTCTT
Source organism: Macrobrachium rosenbergii (assembly GCF_040412425.1). Lineage (NCBI taxonomy): Eukaryota > Metazoa > Arthropoda > Malacostraca > Decapoda > Palaemonidae > Macrobrachium > Macrobrachium rosenbergii. Next base: position 21,455,381 of record NC_089779.1, read on the forward strand.
TCTTAACCTCCTGACATAGGCAACACTTGGTCCAGTCTGCTTTCCATGATCGTCCAGTAGAGTTTGCATTCATGATTACGATGACGTTCAGGGTTGAGGGTTTATCCTTTTACCAGCCTGTACATGTAATAGTATAATAGGCCTCTTATGTCCTGTAATATACAATAGGCGCTTTCCTGTATGGGATACAACTAGGTTCTTGCACTGTGCCATACACCTAGTCAGATTGTTCATCCAGTGTCATAAGTCCCGCGCGATCTGTACACCATCCAGATAACTAAAACCCTGTTATCCTTGGTTTGGCTCTCTTGCGCTGGCACATCCTGTCCATTTAGGTGCGGCTGCCTAACTGATTTGGGGTTGACTAGGCAGCATTTGGGATACTAGTAGGTTGTTGCAGTATGATGCCAACATAAATTTCTTACTTAGCTGACACTGAACCCCACGCTGAGTTTCACAGCAGTGATGTCACCAATGTGCCTTGGTAGTGCCCGACAATCACTCCTTTAATACAGTGCCTTAACCATGGTATAAACTAGAAAATACACATCAGCAGGTTTAAAAACATAGGAATCCATACTTAGATCATGCAATTCGGACAACTACAAATATTTCTAAGCAAAACATCAACTTCAGGTGGTTATTTTGGCGGCCATCTTGAAAAATGGCCGCCATTTTGGATTTTCAATTGGACAACCAGGGAGATTTGATTAGTATCCCTTGGAGAACAATTGTGCCAAATTTTATGCTTGTATCATTATTTGCACGATTCTTCTAAAAAAATTACTCTTATCTGCCCCACTAATACACTTCTACTGCCTTCATTAAGATTTAAACACATCACAAATTTCTTTCGAAATTGTAGGATCAACTTTATACATGCCTTGACCGATATTCATATTAGGGCCATAACTTTCTTTTATAAGGCTAGATTCAATGAGATTCCTTTCCAGTGCATTGTTAAAGTATGGTATCTTTTCTGCCCCTTCCCAGCCGCTAATATGATTGTTTTCACCGACATGTACAATAATTCCGGTGTTCGCCTACGTATATCTTAAACATTTCTTATGCTGTTCTATTCTCTTTTCCTGTGTTTTACCAGTTTGACCAATATAAAAACTGTCACAAGACTTAAATTCCATGCACAGTAGGTCTTGTGACGTGGGATTTTTTATACACACCCTTTAGCATTGTCGGGAGAGTTCTTTATGAGTACACGATCCATTGTTTTATTTTTCGTTAATGGTACATTAACTCAAAAATTCTTAAGAACATGGGGGATATCTTTTATATTATTATTATTATTATTATTATTATTATTATTATTATTATTATTATTATTATATGGTAGTGCAAGCAATTTGTGTGTGTGTGTAATAAGGTCCTTTTACGTTTTGATACAGGGTCTGGTAGTAAATTCACGTAAAGCTTTTTTCAGTGATACCTTCAATCATAAGGAAAAATCATCTGGCATTAAGTTACGGACCGTGCAGTAGCTCTGATCGGCATCGAATACTTTCCTTTCTTTATTAAAAATAAACTGTTATGTTGGTAGTTGACAAAAAGAAAAAAAGAAAATGCAAAACTTTTACCAGATTTTGTGTGTCTGCGATGAATCAGTCCTTCACGAAAACAGAAAGTATTAATGCATATCATCAGTACATCCAAATCTCTGTACTTAAAAGTAAAAATCTCTTTTTATAATGCATTCATGAATAGTGATTAATTTTATGCAGGAAAACTTTACCTAAAAACTATATGATATCCATGTTTTTATAAATGTGTTGATTTTATGTTTCATTTTTACGAACGGATTCATTTTGCCTGTTGATCAGGAATCGGGAAAATTATACATGTAAATATTCTGTGGAAATGTAAATAGTTAATGGAAGCTAAATGCGTTTGACAGAAAACCACTTTCAAATGCCCTTTGCATTGCATTAAAAGAAGGTATTTCGCTGAATTGTTTTTATGAACTGTTTAAAATGAGGAATGGAAAAAGATAAAATATTAAATCCTTTGCAGGAAAGATTTAGATGACACTGTCCATGCTGCCTCATGAGAATATAGTATCTTTTGTCAACGAAAGCGTCTATCAACATAGTTAAAACCACAAGTTTATTTTATATAGACTGAGATATTGTAGGCCCAAATCTTCACACTCAGAATATATGGTACTCTAAAGATCTGACCCGAAACATTTGAAAGCCAAGCAAGTAGGATATTTTCCCTCAAATTCGCTCACTCAGATCCGCTCACCTTGCTCAAATTGCTTCATGATCTGGTAAAGATGTACTAAGTGCCGTTTATGGCCCTGACGAGTATTTAGTTCCCATCATAGAGATAATCTGTTACGGTATACTCTACTTTCCATCTAGATAATGTGTTTTGGTTAACCTGAAGAGGCGTAATGCATTCCCTCTCCCCTCCCTGAATCGCTCCCTCTCCTTCACCAATTCAAGCACGTTCATACATGTATTAGCCGAAGAACTTACCACCTGGATAAAATCTGTATTGAAGAAAACCAATATTTTGTTTTCCATTCCTGGTATATACATCAACTCGGTACTGACCATCTAGATAATATCTTTAATGAACTGTTATAAACTGGTGGACTGAGCTCTCTCTCTCTCTCTCTCTCTCTCTCTCCCTACACCCATTCTTTTTCTTTTGTACGTTCCTCCACTACAGAACATATATTTCTTTCCTCTCTCTCTCTCTCTCTCTCTGCCTATCTCTTTCACTATCTTTCTCCCAACACCCATTCGCTTTATTTCATTATTTTCTTTTATTACAGAACACACACACACACACACACACACACACACACACACACATATATATATATATATATATATATATATATATATATATATATATATATATATATATATATATATATATATATACATGTGTGTGTGTGTGTGTGTGTGTGTGTATGTGTGTGTGTATATTGTAAAGACGTCTTCTTTACCGATTAATTACGATCATGTATAGCATCTATCAATGCAGCAAGACTCTCATGTATATATTTGTATGTAGAATTTCCTGGCCTTTCGCCAATAAATATTTTATCACTGTATGTGCATTATGTCTCTTGTTATTGTTATTTTATTGACTGTTAACAAACACAAATTGCTCTCACTCAGTGTGCGGGTCACAGCGACCGGAGGTCGGGCACGTCATTACTGTCCGTATGCTGCTATGTATACCTTTGCCCAAGTAATAAATCAATCAGTGCCTAGTTCTGTCTTCTTTGACTCACAACTTGTGACCCCAGAGTGACTATAAACACAGCGGTTTTGGCTTCGTCATTAACGGACTCACTACTGTCGCTTTACTTTCAGAGAGCCTTTAATGGAACCACACGGCGACAAAGTTTAGAATTCTGAAAGCTCCTTCCTCGGAGAACACCCACACCACTAACGGACTAATTATGGCGTACCTTCTTCAGGTATGTTCTGGCATTCTCGAACGGTTTGGCCCTGCCATTTACGATTCACATCGACTATCTTCAGAAGTCATTAACAGAACCACACGGCATATAGTTTTGACTTCTGACGAGCCCCAAACACCATTAATGGATTAAATACAGCTCTTATTTCGCGTTTTGGTATGAGGCAAAATGTCAGACACTGAGGTAGAAAGTCGTTCCAAGGACACACAGATCCTCTACATCACCCTCTCGCCTTCGAAGGCAGCAATAAGCCAGGCGATGAGACTGCCACTGTTCTTATGGCAAAATACGGCATCCTGGTTCCTGCAGGCAGATGTCCATTTCCGGGTAGCTAAAATCACGGACGAGGAAACCAAAGCGGACATCACCATGACAACGCTGCCGGAGGAGGTCTTCAACAAAATCACCCCATGGTTGGACTCGCAGCCAGGCAAAGTCAAATACAAAGACCTAGGAAAAAACTAATTGACACACTCCATGCCCGTCCCAAAGCACCCTTGACCTAATGGACCAGCCCCTGGCAGATGCATCGCCCAGGGAGGCCTGGGACGAATTACAAGGTCTCCTGATACTGCTGGGCTCCAACTCAGATGGACGGAGGAGGAAGATCAGCTTGTCATGGTAAATTTTCCTGCGGCGCCTTCCGCAGGAGGTGAGGGCACAAATCATGGAAGCAGACGCGCTCTCGATGGACGGATTGGTGAGTGTCGCACACAAACTCCACGAGGCCACCAAGGCCTCCAGGCATGCGTCAATACCTGCAGCCTGCAGCCTGGTAGCAGAAGCCGAAGAGGGGGACACGAACGTGGTATACAGGAAGAAGGCGCCGCCGAAGCAGCAGAAGACGAGGACAAATCCAGCCTGGTGTTACTTCCATCGGAGGTTCGGAAAGGACTCCAAGAATTGCAGAGCCCCCTGTTCTTTCACAAAAACTAGAAAGGCGGCCACCCATAACAGCAGTGGCCGCAAACCTTAGAGAACCCCAGCCAGTAGGATTCTTCATCCACGACGCCATATTGGGATGATGGATGCTGATAGACATGGGGGCTATGCAGTCGGTATTTCTGCCGTTGAGGGAGGACTATGACCACATGTCCGGCGCCGCAGCCACACTAGTGGCCGTAAATGGAAGCCCCATCCGCTGCTACAGAACTCGGACCTGCAGAATATCCATCCTGGGCCATAAATATGAATGGCCCTTCGTCATCGCAGATGTCAAGTGTCCCTTACTGGGCGCCGACTTCCTCACACATCACGGACTGCTGGTAGATGTCGGCTGAAAATGCCTGCTGGATACAGGAACCTGCTGCTCCTGATTGCTCTCCACTGGACCGGGAGTGCCCGCCGTATGCTCCATCTCATCGAACAAATACAGTGCCCTCCTGCACGAATTCCCTGATGTCTTCAAGCCAGAACTGCATCAGGTGCCAGGTACCCAGGCCAAGCACGGCATCCATCACCACATCACCACCACAGGCCTGCCGACACATGCCAAGTTCTGCCGCCTGCCGCCCAAGAAACTCCAGGATACTAAACGAGCTTTCGCCGAGATGGAGGCCCTGTGGGGACTATCGTTGGCTGAACCTAATGACAACACCGGACCACTATCCCCTGCCAAACATGCAGAACCTAACAGGAGCCCTGCACGGGGCCAAGATATTCACAAAAATGGATTTGCTCAAGTCCTATTTTCAGGTACCAATACATCTCGACGACGTTCCGAAGACTCCATCATCACGCCGTTGGGGACATACACCTTCTCCTACTCCACCTTCAGCCTCAGGAACGCCAGGGCCACATTCCAGCTCCTTATGGACAGCATCTTTGGGGACCTACCTTTCTGCGTCTGCTACGTGGACGACATCCTGATCTTCTCCAGGTCCCCGGAGGAGCACCTGGGTCACGTCTGGGCTGTACTGAAATGCCTCCAGGAGAATGGATTGGTTGTCAGATTCGACAAATGTACCTTCGGAGTGGAGAAGGTAGACTTCCTGGGACACAAGGTCTCTCCGACAGGTGTCCGCCCCATGGCCTCCAAGGTGAATACAGTGAAGGATTTTCCAGCACCAAAAACGATCAAATCCCTGCAGGAGTTCCTCGGCATGGTCAACTACTACCGTCGATTTGTGCCAGACATCGCATGCATCATGTATCCAGTAACCAAAGTGCTGAAGGGGAAGCCAAAAGCACTGACTTGGGAAGTCTCGCAGCAAAAGGCGTTCAAACAGACAAAGGCAGCCCTCGCCAAAGCCACCACCTTAACATATCAAGACCCTACTGCCCCTCTGAGACTTACCACCGATGCCAGCAACGCCGCTTGCGGAGCCATGCTAGAGCAGATAGTAGACGGTTCCCCATGCCCGCTTGCTTTTTTTAGCCACAAGTTAAAGCCTCCTGAGACCTGCTACAGTGCACTCGACTGTGGCAATCTACCAAGCCATGCGGTACTTCAAGTACTTCTTGGGCGGCATCCCTTTCACCACCCTTACAGACCACAAGCCATTGGTACATGCGTTTTGTATATGGGAGACGATATCCACTTATACCTCACTTGCTGGCCGCGTGGGTTAAATGTGTCCACTGTAGTCCTGAGTTCTTGTCCTTCGCTGGTTCGAGCCCACGGGACGACGAACTTATTATCAACTAAAAAATTCCCCTTCGGTAACATATATGAAAATATATTATTTCCGAGGTAGAGCGAATTAGTTATCAAAGGACGTTTGTAGCTTACTGACTGTATATGAATCACGGTGATGTGATAAAAAAAGTCATAATATGGCTGCGTGCAACAAACGCACTACATGGTTAACATGGCAGAGGTGGGTGGATATCGTCTCTAAATACAAACACCTGAGTTCGACGGTGATTTGTAGGTGGGAGCCGATATCCACTTATACCTCACTTGCTGGCCGTGTGGATTATTCCCCTTTGGTAACATATATGAAAATATATTATTTCCGAGGTAGAGCGAATTGGATATTAAAGGACGTTTGTAGCTTACTGAATATATATATATATATATATATATATATATATATATATATATATATATATATGTATATATATATATATATATATATATATATATATATATATATATATATATATATATATATATATATATATATATATATTTACATATATATATATATATATATATATATATATATATATATATATATATATATATATATATATATATATATATATATATATATATATATATATATATATACATATATATATACATATATATATACATATATATATATATATATATATATATATATATATATATATATATATATATATATATATATATATATATATATATATATATATATATATATATATATATATATATATATATATATATATATATATATATATATATATATATATATATATATATATATATATACATATATATATATATATATATATACACACACATATATATATATATATATATATATATATATATATATATATATATATATATATACACATATATATACATATATATATATATATATATATATATATATATATATATATATATATATATATATATATATGATGATTATTATCACTTTTTACGTGATTCATTTATCACACATTACCACAGGTGAAAAATAAGAAACGGGGTGTAGGTCCTGACACATAAACTAAATAGTGTAGAGATTAACAGTGAATCCAGGCTTGTAAGTTTTGATGTTGTATCACTATTCACAAAGGTGCCAATAGATGATCTGATGGCGTTTTTATCTGAATTGTTAGAGAACACACAGCTGGATATCCCATTTTCTAAAAGTACTTTAATTGAACTGATTAAATTATGTGTAAAAGATTGTAAATTTGAATTTAATGGTAAATTTTACTCACAAAATTTTGGTATGGCAATGGGAAACCTCTATCCCCAGTGTTAAGTAACTTATGTATGGAATTTTTTGAAAAGAAGATATTAAACAACATAATCCCACGTAATGTAACATGGTTTAGGTATGTTGACGACATAATTTGTGTATGGCCAGGGAACCAAGATGTAAAAACTTTTTGCTAAGTTAAATCAATTAGTACCATCAATTAAATTCACGATGGAAATGGAAAATGATGGGTGCTTACCGTTTCTGGATGTCCTCATACGAAGAAATAGTAGTGGGTTTAAATATAGTGTGTATAGAAAACCCACTAATATTTCTTCCTATGTGCATTTCTATTCTGGACAAAGCAATAAGGTTAAAAGTCAGTGTTTTCATCTATGTTTTTAAGAGCATTACGGGTATGTAGCCCTGAATATATTGATGATGAAATAGATAAGATTAGGAATGCAGGCAAAAAATTGAAATATCCTGATAGTGTATTAAACAGTGCATTTGAAGCGGCAAAAAGACTATGTATCAAAACCAGAAAGAACCTTACAACACAAAAAATTTGCTTGTTCTGCCTTATAATAATAGTATGAAAGATATCCTCATTTTCTTAAGAATTTTGGTGTTAATGTCGCATTTAAGAACAATACAACAATGAAAAATGTACTTATCAAGAACTCCCAGACAATATTAAAGGGTGTGTATATAAAATTCCGTGTAAGTCTTGTGACAACTTTTATATTGGCCAAACCGGGAAAGCACTGGAAAAAGAATTGAACAACATAAGAAATGTGTGAGATATGCACAAGGGAACAGTGGCATATTTGTACATGTTAGTGAGAACAATCATGCTATCAACTGGGAAGGGGCAAAAGGATTGTATATTCTAATAATGCACTGGAAAGGAACATCATTGAATCTAGCTTCATAAAAGAAAGTTACAACCATAATATGAATATCAGTCAAGGGATGTATAAACTTGATCCTTTAATATCAAAAGAAATTTGTAAATTGTTTAAAATTTAAGGTAGGCAGTAGAGATATATGAAAATAGGATTATCATATTTGTAAACACAGTACGAGGGTAGTAATGTTAATGAGTTTCCAAACTCCGCCTCCATGACACCTGTCAGGTGTGGATCTGAGGTGGGGTATGGTCTGTTTATCAGCAATGTCCCCTGAGAGTCTATTGTGATTTTTAGCCAAATGAGTTTTAAAGGCCACTCCTACCTCGACACCGGCCTGAGTGGGGATATGGAGCCTTTAACGGTTGTGTATGTTCGTCAGTACTGTTCTTGTAGTATATATATTTGTGACTTCTCACACTCTGTATCAGTCCTTCGTCAATGGCTTGGAAATAAAGTCGAAACCGGTCAGGACCTACACCCGTTTCTTATTTTTCACCCGTGGTAATGTGTGATATATATATATATATATATATATATATATATATATATATATATATATATATATATATATATATATATATATATATATATATATATATATATATATATATATATATATATATATATATATATATATATATATATATATATATATATATATATATATATATATATATATATATATATATATATATATATATATATATACATACATACATATATATATATATATATATATATATATATATATATATATATATATATATATACATATATATTAACTTTATCACATACACAATTGTTCTGTGCATTAGTAGAATTACTAAAAGGACCTCATTCAAACTGGGAAAATATGAGTTTTCTGTACAGGAACACCAACAAAACATCTAGACTGGTTGTAGAGAACACCTTCATAACTTGCGCCAACAACACGATGGCAGGGAACACCGGAAACGGCTTTGAAGACAGCATATCTAGAAAAATCGTATACTCCACAGTAGCAAGGAAACGAAGAAAAAACGCAAGAGAACGCACGGAAAACGGACACCTGGAACGAGGGATCAGAGAAAGACCAAGGTCAAGAGGGGGTGGAGGTCACACAGGAAGAGCTAGGCGATTATAGGATTAAAAGTACCCAGCACACAGATATAAATACAGCCGGACTACGCGTCTGCTCATTGTACGGATACTTGATAATGTGGACTGTTTGTCCAAGAAAGCTTGTAACTTTTGAATAAAAACTCCATTGGATACCATCCAGTTTGAATGAGGTCCTAAAAAAGGGCAAGAAATATATATATATATATATATATATATATATATATATATATATATATATATATATATATATATATATATATATATATATATATATATATATATATATATATATATTTCTTTTGCCCTTTTTTTATACGTGGTCATAATCATATACTTTTAGGAAAACTCGTAATTATTTTTTCATCGAATCTCGCTCCTTGTATGCCTCATTAAGGAGTTTTCCATGTTTTATGACCCTGACCCCAAGCAGGTGCGCCCATGGTCTAAGAAAGAGTGCGCCTCTCTCTCTCTCTCTCTCTCTCTCTCTCTCTCTCTCTCTCTCTCTCTCTCTCTCTCTCTCTCTCTCTCGTCAGTGATACCATCAATGCATGTGACTCCATCTCCCGGCACGTACATATACATACATACATACATACGTTCATACATATATACATACATGCATCCTTTTTTCAACACCATCGGGAATTCGTGAAAGATTAACATCACACGAAGCAGAACTGAAGAATCTCTCTCTCTCTCTCTCTCTCTCTCTCTCTCTCTCTCTCTCTCTCTCTCTCTCTCTCTCTCTCAACTTTTTATTTTTTTATTGTAAGGAATTGCTTGTTCTGCATTTTTACCCGCAACTTTTTAATCTGGTTTCGAAATAACCAAAACTTCGGACGCATCTTTCATTTCAATATAGAAACTGAAATTCGAGGCAATTTATTCTCAGAATGTTACCTTCTAATTAAACAAGATTACAAAGTTATTGAAAGACATGTCGAATAGCTTCATGATAACTTAGAATAGTAGTATCCCATACAACTACGGATAGTTTGCCTGCTGGACATTGTGCCTATGGATAGTTTGCCTACTGGACATTATGCCTACAGATAGTTTGCCTACTGGACATTATGCCTATGGGTAGTTTGCCTGCCGGACATTATGCCCACAGATAGTTTGCCTACTGGACATTATGCCTATGGGTAGTTTGCCTGCTGGGCATTATGCCTACGGATAGTTTGCCTACTGGACATTATGCCTACGGATAGTTTGCCTGCTGGACATTGTGCCTATGGATAGTTTGCCTACTGGACATTATGCCTACAGATAGTTTGCCTACTGGACATTATGCCTATGGGTAGTTTGCCTACTGGGCATTATGCCTACAGATAGTTTGCCCACTGGATATTATGTCTACGGATAGTTTGCCTACTGGACATTATGCCTACGGATAGTTTACCTATAATGTTGGATAGTTTGCCTACCAGACATTATGCCTATGGATAGTTTGCCTATTGGACATTATGCCTACGGATAGTTTGCCTACTGGACATTATGCTTACAGATAGTTTGCCTACTGGACATTATACCTACTGATAGTTTGCCTACTGGACATTATGCCTACGGATAGTTTGCCTACTGGACATTATGCCTACGGATAGTTTACCTATAATGTTGGATAGTTTGCCTACCAGACATTATGCTTATGGGTAGTTTGCCTATTGGACATTATGCTTACGGATAGTTTGCCTACTGGACATTATGCCTACAGATAGTTTGCCTACTGGACATTATACCTACTGATAGTTTGCCTACTGGACATTATGCCTATGGATAGTTTGCCTACTGGACATTATGCCTACGGATATTTTGCCTACTGGACATTATGCCTAAGGATAGTTTACCTATAATGTTGGATAGTTTGCCTACCAGACATTATGCCTATGGGTAGTTTGCCTATTGGACATTATGCTTACGGATAGTTTGCCTACTGGACATTATGCCCACAGATAGTTTGCCTACTGGACATTATACCTACTGATAGTTTGCCTACTGGACATTATGCCTACGGATAGTTTGCCTACTGGACATTATGCCTACGGATAGTTTGCCTACTGGACATTATGCCTACGGATAGTTTGCCTACAGGACATCATGCCAATGGATAGTTTGCCTACAGGACATCTACAGATAGTTTGCGTACAGGACATCTACAGATAGTTTGCCTACTGGACATTATGTCTACAGATAGTTTGCCCACTGGACATTATGCCTACGGACAGTTTGCCTACTGAACATTATGCCTACATTACCATAACTTTTACACTCAGAAATAATTATTCTTCACTCACATTCTGTCAAAATCTTTTCTTCATCCAGAAATACTTCTTACACCCTAGTAAGCCATTAGAGCTGTTTCCAAACTGTACCTTAACATCACATGTCTAGTCATATCTTAGTCTGCTGCCATTACTCATCCTCGTTTTACATCCCCTACAATCAATTCTACATACACTATCAAAATACACTACACACCAATCATGGAAGACAAATTTATACTATAAAAACTATAAAACATACATTTACCTAAAATTAGATAAATTTCTCTTACAAAACATATACATTTGCCTAAAGAACAGATAAGTCTGCCAAAATAATAGACACATTTGCCTATGAAACATATACATTTGCTTTCCAACCTAACCTAAACTAACCCAACCTAATCTAACCTAACCCAACCTAACCTACCTAACCTACCTAACCTAACCCAACCCAACCCAATCTAAACGAAACTGAACAAACAAAAGTGCGCAAACGGAAATAACACACCGTGGATGGAAGAAAAATTCATACCGTAAAAAACTATAAAACATATACATTTACCTAAAAAAATAGATACATTTCCCTATAAAATTGAATTATTTACTTACAAAACAGATACATTTACCTAAAAAACACATACATTTGCCTAAAAAATAGATGCATTTGCCTACAAAACATATATATTTGCCTAAACAACAGATATATCCACCTACATATAATAGATATATTTGCCTATGAAACATATAAATTTGCTCACTAACCTAACCTAACCCAACCCAACCTAATCTAACCCAAGCTAACCTAACCTAACCCAACCTTACATAACCTAATGCAACCCACTATGAGGTTTAGCACGGGCATTTTTTTTTACTCCCTCTCTCTCTTCCTCTCCCCCTGAAAAACTAGGTAAAAAATGCCCATGCTATACCTCACAGTGAGTTGGGTTAGGTTAGGTTAAGTTAGGTTATATTAGGTTGGGTTGGGTTAGGTTAGGTTAGTTGGGTTAGGTTAAGTTGGATTGGGTTGGGTTAGCTTAGGTTGGGTTGGATTTGGTTGGGTTAGTAAGCAAATTTATGTTTCGTAGGCAAATGTATCTATTATGTAGTAAGATATATCTGTTGTTAGGCAAATGTACATGTTTTGTAGGCAAATACATCTGTGTTTTGGGCAATAGCATATGTTTTTTTTAGGTAAATGTATCTGTTTTGTAGGTAAATATATAAGTTTTATAGGGACATGTATCTAATTTGTAGGGTAATGTATGTGTTTTCTAGGTGAATGTATTTTTTTTAGGTACATGTATGTGTTTTGTAGGCAGATGTATGTGTTTTGTAGGCAAATGTATGTGTTTTGTAGGCAAATGTATGTGTTTTGAGGGCAAATGTATGTGTTTTGTAGGCAAATGTATGTGTTTTGCAGGCTAATGTATGTGTTTTAGGTAAATGTATGTTTTGTAGGCAAACGTATGTTTTATAGGTAATTGTGTTTTTTTTGTGGGCAAATATATGTGTTTTGTAGGCAAATGTATATTTTTTGTAAGCAAATGTGTGTTTTGTAGGCAAATGTATAAGTTTTCTGGGCAGATGTATATGTTTTGCATGCAAATGTATGTGTTTTGTAGGCAGATGTGTGTATTTTGTAGGCAAATGTATACATTTTGTAGGCAAATGTATGTGCTTTGTAGGCAAGTGTATATGTTCTGTAGGCAAATGTATGTGCTTTGTAGGGTTTTCTATTAATTCACTTGTTTTCCTTAGCTGTAGTTTGTGATGCTATAGCTTTTGTATGTTTTGTAGGCAATTAAATGTGTTTTGTAGGCAATGTGTATGTTTTCTAAGCAAATGTTTGTGTTTTGTAGGCAAACGTATAAGTTTTCTAGGCAGATGTATATGTTTTGTATGCAAATGTATGTGTTTTGTAGGCAGATGTGTGTACTTTGTAGGCAAATGTATATGTCTTTTAGGCAAATGTATGTGTTTTGTAAGTAAATGCATATGTTTTGTAGGGAAATGTATGTGCTTTGTAGGCAAATGTATATGTTCTGTAGGCAAATGTATATGTTCTGTAGGCAAATGTATGTGTTTTATAGGCAAATGCATCTGTTTTGTAGGCAAATGTACATGTTTTGTAAGTAAACTCATGTGTTTTGTAGGAAAATGTATGTGTTTTGTAGGAAAATGTATGTGTTTTGTAGGCAAATGTATGTATTTTCTAGGTGAATGTATGTGTTTTTAGGTAAATGTATGTGTTTTTTAGGCAGATGTATGTGTTTTGTAAGTAAGTGTATGTTTTGTAAGCGAATATATATGTTTTGTAGGCAAATGTATATGTTTTGTAGGCTAATGTGTGTGTTTTAGTTAAATGTATGTTTTGTAGGCAAACTTGTATGTTTTATAGGAAAATGTATGTGTTTTGTAGGCAAATGTACGTGTTTTGTAGGCAAAAGTATATGTTTTGTAGGCAGATGTATATATTTTGTATGCAAATGTATGTGTTTTGTAGGCAAATGTAAGTTTTGTAGGCAGATGTGTGTGTTTTGTAGGCAGATGTAGGCTATATGTTTTGTAGGCAAATATATGTTTTGCAGGCAAAATGTATAGGTTTTATATTTTCATATGGTTAATTTTGGTACATCATTTCTGTTTGCGCACTTTTATTTGTCTAGTTCTGATGCTAAAGCTTTTTGCTATGTGATTGTGACTGTAACCGATTTATTTGACAACATGCTTTTAGTCATGAGCATGCGCATATTTGTACAGTAGGTAAAAGCTGTTGGAAAGCAAGGGGAAAAAATGACTCTAAATATAATTCAGTGTCTGATAAGAAAGCAGGAAGAGCATTTGCAAAAAAGTATAAAAAAAAAATAAAATGGGTTAAAGTCAAAGACTTATATGTGTGAGTGTAAGAGAAGTAAATGTATAAGGCTCATAATTTTACCGGGGATGATTATGATCCTTGGATGGTAGAGAGAAGAGAGAGAGAAACCGTGGGTGAAGGGATGAGGAAATATGATATTTAGCGAAGAAAAATATATTATGTGAGGTGTAATTTCATGACAGAAGGGCGCCCTCGAAGTTTGAGTCCAAGAGTCTCATATTAATACATACTTGTTTGAATTAATTTTTGTGGAATTTTCCACTTTTGCTAAAATTTACTGGACCTGTTAAATAGGAAAAGATGTCATATCTGGGATTGGGTTTATATCCGAAGCTAAATAGTGAGAACTGTGGTAGGACCTGAGAGTTATCAGATTGATAGCTCAAAGGCGGAACTATTCTTTAGGGCTGGATCACGGATTCCAGGGGGGTCTGGTTCTAGGGATGGGACTCTCGGCATTCTATCCGGTTTGCCCATAACTTGATTAGGGTGGGGATGATTGTATTCTTGTAATACTCTCAGTCCTAGCAAATGGGTTTGGCTTACACTTGGGCCACTCTAATCACGTTGTGCCATCCCCCTGTGGGGTAGGGTAGGGACATGGATATTTGGGAGTCGGTTCTCACTGATGCCATTGGTGGAGGAATAGATTCCATGAAAGGCTGATGATATCTTTTTAAGGTTTTCAGGTTTATTTATTTATTTTTATTACTTCAATCTTTATGCTTAGTGGTTTTAAAGATTTAAGTACCCCTGGGCCCTTTGATGGTAGCGACTTGGCACAGTTGACAACTGCTGGAACCTCCTCTAACAACCTCTCTCTGGAAAAATCAGAAAAAAATACTAATGTAATTACACTGGAGCCCTATGCTCCAATAAAAAGCAAACAAAAACAAAGCAAACATCTTGATCCAACCTTGACTCACTTCAACTCCCTCTTTGGAAGTGGAAGTTGGTCACGATTCCCGACCTTAGAAACAGAGAAGAAATTGTCGGCATTGGAATTTGAAAACTTCCTGTTGGATCGATATTCAGCTAATGAAATGTCATTTAGACAAATAAAAGATCAGATGTGGTTGACAGAAACACAACAAAAAATCAATCAGAAAACTACTATAATAAATATTGATAGTATAAAGGTACATATAAAAGACATGACGGTATGAACAGTGTACAGGGTACCGTAGTACTCCCTGATAATGATGAAGAACCAATAGAAAAAAAATATATTGCTGGATTCCCTTAAAAAAAGGTACAACAATGTACAAGACTGTGAAATATACAACATAGCCAGTAGACGGAGTAATGGAAAAACACTGAGAATAGCAAAGATAAAATTCGAAGGCCACGAATTATCCTTGAAAATTAAAACCATGGGCCAGAGCAGAGAACTGAGACCGTGTGTTCCAAAACCACTACAGTGCCAACACCGTAGTATGTATGGACATACAAAGAAAAATTGCCGTAATAAATCTGCATGTGCATATTGTGGATCTGACAAACATGCCACACAGTGGAGGTGTGGTGAACCGAAATACGTTACCTGTGGACAAAATCACCATGCAAGATCTAAGGAGTGTATGTATTATATATACAATACAGAATTAAATTACTTCACAAAAGGGCAGGAATGCCTATAAAAGAGGCCAAATTAAAATTAAAAGTTAGAGGAATGCATGATCCAGCTAGGAAACGAATGTTTTCTACTGTAACTAGATCAAACCATGCAACAAAAATGGAACAAAACCCTGATAGATCAGTCTCAAAGAAAAATAACCACTTTGCAAGAAGAAACTAATATAGCAAAGAACCAAGAAAAGTATACAAATATTTGTTCAAATTCATTTGAGATATTAAGAGAAATGGAAACACTAGAAGATAATACAAGCACCACAGAAATATTAGAAGAAAGCTATGATGTATTAGAAACTAAAGAAAAAAAAGAGGCCTTTAGAGAGAATTCCACTCGAGACCAACAAAAAACCAACTATTATTAGAGATACATCCACTAAAATAAAGGCGGGAGACCCGATTAAAGAACAAAAACCAAAAAATGATAAGAATTTATCTTTGTCTCCTAAAGTAATAATAAAACCAATGGAAACAGATACCCAGAACATCAAAGAAATAGTAAAAGAGCAAACCATTGACAAGAATGATTATGTGATGGGAGAAGAGATTACTCCATCACCAACAATAGGTGCAGCAAGAGTAAACGAAGAAACGACACATGAAAACACATGTGGATGTAATGAATGTTTCTTGAACTGTGCAACAAAAACAAAGCATAACAAAGGACAGTTTATTAAGCACTATACGAAATTTTATAAGATAAAGAAATAAAGAAACTACTAGCTTAGACACTCACGAAAAGGGCTGTATGTGCATTGGACACATAATGTCTTATAAAGAAAAACAAATAAATATTGTAAAAAGGATTTTAGAAAAAATGCAAATTGATGATCCACAAAAAGAAAATAACATCTGAGCACACTAACGTAAATCTTTCAATAATTATATTACGCAATGGAACGTAAATGGTCTACAGACTAGATTACGCTTGGAGGAAATACAACGATTACTAAGGGAATATGAACCAATGATACTATGTCTACAACATGTCAAAAAAAATATCAACAATAGGTAAATATACCTTAGTATCTACATCTAGAGAAGAAGTAGGAAATTTAGGTATTGCTGTATATGTACATAACAAAGTATGTTACGACAGAGTACCTGTAAACTTTACTGACTTGCAAATATAAAGTATTAAAATACGAATAAAAAACGATAATGACATAATTTATAATTTATACAACCAACCTAATAAAAACTACGACATTGATAAACTTAAAGATTAACTTAACAATATCAAGGAACGTACATTAATAGTAGGTGATTTTAACGCTCACAACCCTATATGGGACTGTCATTGTACAAACTCAAATAGAACAGGTAGTAAAACAGAGGAGTTCATGGATTCAAATGACATGTGCTGTATAAATGATGACGAAACTAACACATATTTTTCAAAAGCACATGGAACATTTTCCTCAGTAGACTTAACTCTATGTACAACCAGTATAGTTGACAGATTAGACTGGAATACAGTTGACGACTTGTACACCAATGATCATTTCCCAATATTAATTTCCTTATTACAAAACAATCCCACAAAACATGTCCCTCACAGTAACATTTATAAAGCAGATTGGGAACGATATGAAATGCACACTAGACATATCCTACCATCTGAATATTTAAAATACCATAATGAAACTAATAAATTTCTTGTTGATTTCATTAAAAATGCTGCTGATAAAGCAATACCAAAGTCAAAACCCCATCCAACAAAACACAAAGTTCCATGGTGGTCCAATAAGTTAACAGAATTAATAGATATAAAACACTCAATAGGGAGATGTTTAGATAATTTGAATAGAAAGTTCAGTAAAATAAATAAAACATACCGATATTAGAAGGAACTTTACAAAAATGTCTATATTATTACTAGAAATTGGTGCAATAAAACCTCTATGCAACAAAATTTCTGCAAAATTTAAAAAAGAAGTAATTCAAGGAAGAATCATTTCATGGAGGAAATACATATCAGATCTCTCTATAATAATACTCCCATACAAAAAATATGGGAAAAATTCAGGAAAATAGATGGCACCCGTTGTTAAACCATCTAGACATGCCATATTAAAAGATGGGAAAAGAACACTTGATCCAAAAGAAATAAGTAATATAATAGGAGAAAATTTAGCAAATTTAAGTAGTGATAAAAATTTAGATGAACACTTCCGCACAAAGAAAATAAAATAGAATTAATAACAATAAATTTTGAAACAATAGAAGATATATGTAACACCCTTTGGAAACAGATAAAAATATTCCGGGTAGGAATACTACGTAACGTTACCTTTACTACCTTCAGGAACGGCATGGTATTTCGACCCTTTTCTCTCTCTCAGACAACACAAAGATCTCTCTCTCTCTCTCTCTCTCTCTCTCTCTCTCTCTCTCTCTCTCTCTCTCTCTCTCTCGGCACTCGCTTTGTCTCGCGCATTCCACATTAAAGAAATGAAATGGGTCATCTAAGGAAATGCAATCTTTCCTACAAAAATAGATTTATTATTTAAAGCAACCCAGCAAGTAATGAATAAACAAAGCGAAGATTAAAATGCATCATAAATGAAATTGTCAGGTAAGAATAATCTAACTCAAGATTTAGTCTCAGTCCAACTAAAAATCTGATTATGGCTAATAGCCTGCAAATTCAAAAATTCTCACATATTCCATTATAGACTTTGTAAGTCTCAAAGTCTCCCACATAAAATAATAGACATTGCAAAGGTTTGCGTCTGTCTTTCTCTATGATCACACCAACATGATAACGTCATGTTCTCTCACTATATTCTCATCACACCACCACCACCACCACCACCGACATCTGTCGAAAGAATTAAGCACAAATAATACTCTCCCAAAAATATGCAAGTGCAAAACATAATAATGAAAAGTCTAAAATGCATGAGTATATACTGGAAAAACAGAACACAATAAAACAGAATATTGAAATGGTAAAATGCTACATCCACTTCCCACACAAGTTCAAAAATGTCTTGAAACATGGTAAAAACATAAGTTCACACTTCACACAGAAAAACGAAGAGTCTGAACTGTACCTTATTCTGCCAATTCTAAGAGATTGCAACACTCAAAGATAATGTCTTCACGATCTCGCTCTAGCTCCACTAATGAATGATCGAACTAATTTTTGGGCAGAATTAGACACAAAATCTAGATTTCTAACGTATGAACTCATGTACGCACATACCAACTCGGTCATATGACTCGGCCAATATTGTGTGCTCATCAGATTAACTGCAGCTGTAACGAAGTATTTGCTGAATATGACGATTCTGCAAGTGACGGGTTGCTCTAGTTCCATCTCACAGCTAACTCCTTTCATCAGAACTATATAACATAGTAATATTAAAGCGACCGTATTTTCTTAAATATATATATTATAATAGAGAATTAAATATTATGTCAGAGTTGGAATATGCTCTCTAGAACAGCAATACATCTGCTCCTGGAGGTAACAATATTTGTTTTGAGATGATCTGCCACTTAGCACCCTTGGCAAAGTCATACTTATTAGAGTTTTATAATCATTTATGGCCTCGAAATTTATTTCCAGATGAATGGCGTAAAGCTATAATAATTCCTATTCCCAAGCCTGGAAAGGATCCCAGTAATGTAAATAATTACAGACCAATTTCTTTAGCAAGCTGCTTATGTAAATTGTTAGAGAAAATGGTAAATGCCCGACTAACATGGCACATTCGAGAAAATAAAATTTTAAAATTTTAACTCCCACTCAGTTCGGGTCACAGTGTAACAGATCTACATTAGATTCTCTCTCTAACTTAGAAGACCATATACGCAGTGGTTTTGAACGAAAACAAATTACTATAGCTGTCTTTTTTGACATTGAAAAAGCATACAATACTACATGGAGATATGGTGAACTAAAAACTTTACAAAACAACAACATCCATGGACATTTACTTAGGTTGATACAAAACTTTTTGACAAATTGCAGTTTTCAGGTGAGAATTGATGATGTTCTGTCTAGAACATTTCACTTGAAAATGGTGTTCCACAGGGAAGTATTCTTAGTGGCACACTGTTTACTTTAGCAATTAATGATATCAGTAATAATCTACCTATTGGCATTAAACGTAATCTGTATATGGATGATTTTGCTGTATATTATTCAGCATCTCGAATAAAACATGCCGAACGAATCATTAATAAAAGCATAGCAAAAGTAGATGAATGGGCTTCATCTGTAGGCTTTAAATTTTCCATAGATAAAACTCAAGCAATCATGTTTTATAAAAATAAAAAGTGGAAAAAAGGTGAAGAAATATACTTAAAAATCAGAAACCGTAGTATACCAGTTGGCCAAACAGCAAAATTTTTGGGATTAGTATTCGATACTCACTTGAACTGGAAAACCCACATAACATACATAAAATCTAAATGTAAAAGAGCATTAAATCTAATTAGAAAACTATCGAACACTACTTGGGGGGCCGATAGACATACCTTTACTGTACTGTATAAAGCAACAGTTCTGTCTATCACTGATTGTGGAAGCAAGGTATTGGCTCAGCATCGGACGCAGCGCTGAAAACTTTAGACCCTGTTCACAATGAAGGCCTTAGAATATGCTCAGGAGCCTTTAGATCATCATCAAAATCATCTTTACAAGTTGAATATGGTGAACTGCCTCTCTCTCCATAGAGACCTAGTAACAATGAAAAGTGCTCTAAGAATTCAGACAAGTGATTCACCAACCAAACAATTATTTGAATGAAGAGGTGTATTTATAAGTAACCATCCACCACCTTTCCCATTTTGAGCTAGAAGACTGAGTCGCTGAATATAAATATACAAGTGCCTTTAACAGTAAAATCACCTCCTCCCTGGACAATGAATAAAATGAGAATTTGCACGCACCTCAAGTATTTATCAAAAAGTAACTCATATACACCAGAACACCACAGACAACATACAATAGAGCAAATAAGCCGAAAAGGTCCACATTATGCAATACATACAGATGGATCTAAATCAGAAAGCGGAGTGGGATATGCTGCCGTGTCCAGGGACAGGACTTATTAGTTCTCTCTTCCTAATAATGCTTCAGTATTCACAGCAGAATTGTGTGGAATTGCATCAGCTATAAAAATAATTAAAGAAACATCATTCAATAATTTTGTTATTTTTAGTGACTCGAGAAGCGCTATAGAAGCTATTCAGAGATACAAATAAAAAAATAGTATAGGGCAACAAATTAAATTATTTCTCCACAACTTATATAATAATGGAAAATGCAGAAATATGTTGGATCCCTGCCCATGTAGGGATCAAAGGAAATGAAGATGCAGACAAAGCAGCCAAAGAAGCAACCCACATGACCAGATCAAATGTGAATATCCCTGTTACTGATTATGTAACATACATAAAAATGGGTATCATAAATAAATGACAACATATATGAAATGAAGAACCTGAAAGTAATAAACTGAAACAAATAAAACCTAATGTTAAAAAATGGAGTTCATCATATCAGAGAGAGAGACACGCACAAGTAATTCTAACACATCTCAGAATAGGCATACTCGTCTGACACATGGGCACTTAATGAGCAGCCCGCGTGGGCGTCTCCCAAGTGCTCAGAGTGCAGGGCGATAATAACGGTCAGGCATGTGTTATGTGAGTGTCCAAAGTATGACCAACAGCAACTGTCAACTTTTGGAAATAAATTAAAGGAGGAAATGTTGTCAGAATCTTTCACATTTTCAGTCTTCCCTTTTTGATGTTTATGTGGAACTGTAACTTAATGAACAAAATATAAAAATAAATAAATAATAAAAGCACGAAAACCCTTATAGCATTTGTCGAATTAAAAAAGAAGCAAAATTTTTAAATATTACTGAACTTATATTCTGAATTTTGATATACCTTTTTAGTGTGTTTGTATGGAAGCATGAATAAATGTATTTACTGTATGTATGTGTTCCAGTATGAGAGCATGTGCCTATGTGCAGTTTTTAATTTCATTTTAATTCGTTCATCATTGTGCTGAATGATCTACTGGGTCCTAGTGCTTGGCCTCAGGCCTAGACCTGGTATTTTAATCTAATCCTTCGGCGCAGCCCTATGAGAGCTGAAAGTAAGCTCAGTGGTCTAGTTAAACTACTTGAATAATAATAATAATAATAATAATAATAATAATAATAATAATAATAATAATAATAATAATAATAATGACAGAAGGGATCATTTTGGGGTGTATAGGCTGATGGAGAGGGTAGTCAAGAACAGTCTGAGATACATAAGCAAATAGATTACAGAGTAAATGACTGAAATAAACAGATTTTAACATAATGTGAGTAATGTAAGTGTAGAAGGGGTTATGTAAGTTTGATAGTGTATGTAGAATTGACTGCTGAGGATGTAAAACGAGGATGAACGGTGGAAGCAGACTAAGATATGACTAGACGTGTCATGTTAAGGTACAGTTTGGAAACTCAGCTCTGATGGCTTACTAGGGTGTACGAAGTATCTCTGGATTAAGAAAAGATTCTGACGGAATGTGAGTGAAGAATAATTATTTCTGAGTATAAAAGTTATGGTAATAGAAGAGCCTGTGCAAAATATGTGATCGTAAAATTAATCTTCATATTGTACCTAAAAATTTATAGAGTAGGCGTATAGTTTAGGAACTTGGCATAAAGTAGTGGGGTAAGATGATATGTCATGGATGGATTTTCGAATGTTTCGAGTTAAAAAAAAAAAAACTTGAAAAGAGTTAGCGAGAGAAGAAACTTGACAATAAACGTGATCGGAAGCCAGTTTATGGTGATAAATGGTACTGTTAACATCGCTCTCCTTATTTCGGAATGTAACGGATAATAGACAGCGAAAAAAGTTTAAAAGAAATAATCGGTGAAATGTATAAAAAGATTTTATCTAAAAACAGTACATGAGGATGTACGCAGAGGATGAAGAATGGAAGTATACCAAGCTAATGATTAGATGAGTGATGTTAACGTACTGTTTGGAAATTAAGCTCTAATGGCCTACAGGAGTATATGAAGTATGCCTGGATGAAGGAAAGATTTTGATGGAATGTCTGAGAAGAATAATTATTTCGGAGTGTAAAAGTTATGGCAATAGAAAAGACTGTTTTGATTATGCGGTCGTAACATTACTCTTCATACAAAAAAAAAAAAATATATATATGGGGTAGGTATATGGTTAAGATCTTGTTATGGATAATGAAATAAGAAAGTGCATGAAAAAAACTTTTACAAACAATTGTTCGCTAGTAGGCAAATTATCTGTAGGCATAATGTCCAGTAGGCAAAGTATTTGCAGGCATAATGTCCAGTAGGCAAACTATTAGTGGCATAATGTCCAGTGGGCAAACTATTTGTGGCATAATGTCCAGTAGGCAAACTATTTGTAGGCATGATGTCCAGTGGGCAAACTATTTGTAGGCATAATGTCCAGTAGGCATAATGTCCAGTAGGCAAACTACCTGCAGGCATAATGTCCATTAGGCAAACTATCTGCAGGCATAATGTTCAGTAGGCAAACTATCTGCAGGCATAATGTCCGGTAGGCAAACTATCCGTAGGCATAATGTCCAGTAGGCAAACTATCTGTAGGCATAATGTCCAGTAGGCAAACTATCTGTAGGCATAATGTCCAGTAGGCAAACTATCCGTAGGCATAATGTCCAGTAGGCAAACTATCTGCAGGCATAATGTCCAGTAGGCAAACTATCCGTAGGCATAATGTCCAGTAGGCAAACTATCTGTAGGCGTAATATCCAATAGGCAAAGTATCCGTAGGCATAATGTTCTATAGGCAAACTATCCGCAGGCATAATGCCCTGTAGGCAAACTATCCGTAGGCATAATTTCCTGTAGGCAAACTATCTGTAGGCATAATGTCCAGTAGGCAAACTATCCGTAGGCATAATGTCCAGTAGGCAAACTATCCGTAGGCATAATGTCCAGTAGGCAAACTATCCGTAGGCACAATGTCCAGTAGGCAAACTATCTGTAAGCATAATGTCCAGTAGGCAAACTTGTGAGAGAGGTGCGAAATAATGAGCAGGAAGTCAAGTACTGCTGGTTTATTGATGGAGCGACCCACTTATAAAGCGGCGTGCTGACGTCTGCGCAGACGCAGAGACCGCGGGTACAAAAATTTACAGGAGACCTGAGGTCAAACTATTTCTCTACACAAAACAGGACAGGTACATACAGAAAACATAATGATTAACAATAACTGGTTGGAAATAAAAATACTCTGTCACATATATGTGGTACAAGGGCAAATGAACAGATGATAAATATACAATTCACAATAATGATAATAAGATTGTGTTTGTGCGACATTAGGTCGCATGTGAAGGCACCACAGAAAACAGGAGGTTCATCATAGAGAACCTGTTGAGCAGGGAGTTTACAATACTACCCCCCACAAGACGTAGGTAATGTCTGATCAAAGCAGGTATCTGCTGGGGTGGCGGACGGGGCCCTGCCTTTTCCATGCCAGCTTGTTGGGGGGGGGGGTTGTCTTCTTCGGTGCCCTGTGGATGGGTGTGTTGGGTTGCCCTCCTGCCTGGTCCCAGGGCCTTCTGGGGGCGCCCACGAGGCTTTCTTGCGGATGGGGCGGGCTGTGGGGGCACCATCTCTTACGGGGGCCTTTGGGAAGTGCCCCCGATGTCTTCCTCCAGAAATGAGGGCTTGAGGCTGTCTATCGATACCCGGTCTTCCTTCCCATGGACGGCTACCCGGAATGCCTTCTTGTTCCTCTCAAGCATGAGGAAAGGCCCCCTGTAGGGCCTGGTTAAGGGTAGACGTATGGCATCGTCTCTGATGAAGATGTGGGTGGTGGACGACAGACTGGGAGGCGTGGAGGGGGACGTCCTGTCGGTATATGTCCGCCGGCAGGGGGCAAACTTCCCAACCCTGCCGCGGAGTGTCTGCATCATCCCGGTCCTCTGTGATGAGTTCCCCCGGGACTACAAGGGTCTCCCTGAAGATCTTTTCTGCTGCAGATGGGTCGCCGTTGGCTCTGGGGGCGGTCCTCAGCCTGAGTAGGACCCAGGGCAGCTGGTACTTCCAATTCTTGGAGGTGCAACGAGCCATGAGGGACGCCTTCAGGGACCTGTGGAACCGTTCCACCATTCCATTGGTTGCGGGGTTGTAGGCGGTGGTGCTGTGGTGAGTGGTCCCAACCAGGCGTGCCAGGGTGTTCCACAGCTCAGACAGGAAAGCGGGGCCCCTGTCTGTAGTTATATGGTCCAGGACATCGAACTTCTCCACCAGCAGCCTGGCCGTCGTTCCTCCGGAGGGGTGGGACAGTCCGTGGATGATGTCAAAGACCAGCCGACGACGGGAGGCGGGCACCAATGGGCGGGGGTGGCCAGTGCCTATGCTGCTCAGAAGTGTTGGCCCTGCAGGGCCGTGGGGCACGTCCTTCCACTTTAGCGACGTGATGGCAGTGCGGTAAGCTGGAGTCTCCTTGTAGTCGATCCCAAGCTGCACTGCATCGATTTCGATCATCGCTAGGGCATCGGCTACTGGGTTCTTCTTGCCGGGGAGGTACTTGATGGTGCAGGTGAACTCTGCGATGGCTGCGAGGTGCCGCTGCTGCCTGGAAGACCATGCATCCCCCAGCTTCGTGAAGGCGTGGACCAGCAGCTGGTGGTCTGTCCAAACTGTGAAGGGAGTACCCTCCAGGAGGAACTTGAAGTGGTGTACCACCTGGTGACTGCTAAGAGTTCCCTGTCGAAGGTGCTGTAGCAGGACTCGGTGGGGCTGAGTTTTCTGCTGAAGAAGGTGATGGCCTGAGAGGCTCCACTGACGACTTGTTCCAGGACGGCCCCACAGGCGATGTTGCTGGCGTCCATTGTTAGCTGGAGGGGAGCGCTGGGGTCCTGGTGGGCCAAAGTTGTTGCTTTGGTGGGGGCGGCCTTCGTCAGGGAGAAGGCCCTTTGCTGGTCAGGACCCCACTCTACGGTCTTCGGACGGCCCTTGAGGATCTCCGGCAGGGGGACCATGGTGTGTGCGATCCCTGGGGTGAATCTCCTGTAGTAGTTGACCATTCCGAGAAATTCTTGTATGGCCCTGATGAAGGTAGGGGTGGGGAACCTGACGACGGCCTCGACTTTCGATGAAATGGGGCGGACGCCTCCTGGGGATATCTCGTGGCCTAGGAATTCCATCTTCTTGACGCCGAAGGTGCACTTGTCGAACCTGATGACGAGGCCACTCTCCTGCAGGTGCTGCAGGACCTTCTGGATGTGCCGTAAGTGTTTCTTGTGGGATCTGGAAAAAAATAGGATGTCATCGACGTAGCAGACGCAGAAGTTCAGGTCCCCCAGGATGCTGTCCATCAGTCTCTGAAAGGTCGCCCCTGCATTCCTCAGCCCGAAGGTGGAGAAGGCGAAGACGTAGGCCCCAAAAGGTGTGACAATGGCGGTTTTGGGGATGTCCTCTGGAGCTACTGGTACCTGAAAATATGATTTCAAGAGATCTAACTGAGAATATTTTGGCCCCGTGGAAGGAGGCTGTTAGGCCCTACATGTTTGGTAGAGGGTAGTGGTCGGGTTTTGTAGCGAGGTTGAGCCACCTGTAGTTGCCGCAGGGTCTCCAGGAGTCGTCCGCCTTCTGTACCAAGTGAAGGGGGGGAGGCCGATGGGCTGGGAGCCTTCTTGCACATGCCCATCCATTCCATCTCGGCAAAGGCCTTCTTGGCCTCCTGAAGACACTGTGGGGGAAGCCTCCGGAACTTTGCATGCGTCGGGGGTCCCCTTGTCTTGATGTGATGATATATCCCATGTTTGGCAGGGGACCTGGGCACCTGACAAAGCTCGGGTTTGAACACTCCGGGAATTCCTTCAGGAGGGAGCCGTACTGGTGGGGAGTGACGGAACAGATTGTGGGCTCCCTGGGGCCCAGTGACAAGGGCAGGGACTGGCAGGACTCGGTGCCCAGCAGGCGCCTGCGCCCTACGTTGACTGCCAGTCCGAAGTGGGCGAGTAAGTCCGCACCCAGGAGCTGGGTCCTAACGTCCGCGATGATGAAGTTCCACCTGTACCTCTGGCCAAGGATGGAGAACGACAGGAGCCTGGTGCTGTAGGAGAGGATGGGGAACCACTGGGGGTCGTTAGGGAGACAGCTGGGTCCAGCGGACGTCTGCGGTCCTCTCTGGAAGGCGGGAACACTGACTGCATGGCCCCAGTGTCGATCAGCATCATCCCGCTGAAGATAGTGTCACAGATGTAGAAGCCTACTGGTGCGGGGCCCCTGGGTGTTTAAGATGCTGCTGCCATGGCGGCCTGTGAGGGTGGCTGCTGCCTCCCCCATTTTTTGGAGGGGAGAAAAGGCAGGGGGCTTCGCAATTTTGGGCAGCTTTACCGAACCTCTGGTAGTAATAGCAAAGCCCAGGCCTTTCCTTCTTCTGCTGGTGGGGTGGCCTCCTCCTGTCGACGACGTTGATGCCCTCTGTGGTGGGGTCCTCCAGCTGGAGGCAGTTGATGGGGTGTGCAGGCGTGGACGCCCACTTCGCCGCCCTTGTGGAGTCCGTCAGCTGCTGCGCCACCCTGATCAGGTCCTTGACCAGCAGGGTGTATGGTTCTGTGATCTGCCCACGGACCTCTGGGAGTAGCTGCTGCAGGAGGATCTCCCTCGACAGGCTAATCTCTTTGCGCCTGCTGCTGCTGTCAGTCTCAGGGAGGAGGAGGGGGTCCTGGAGGGCATGCCACGTCTCCAAGAGGTTTGTGTCCTACTGGGGGTTGATGGTGAGGTCGAGGGTGCGGGCGGCTCTCTCGGAGACTGGCAGGGAGCAGGTCTCGACTGGAGTGACCTTTAACTCCTGGAAGGTGGCAGGGCTCGTCGTTGTCATCACCCATGGGGCGACCTTCTTGTATATTTCCTCCGGTAGGCCGTTGATGGTGCTGTCCGCCTTCAACACCTTGTCTGTCAGGCCTGCCACCCTAAATTGCCCCTCGACCCTGTAGAGCCAGGATGCTGGGTTCTGATGGGTGAATGGCGGCAGCTTTATGCTGAGGGCTGCCCTTGGTTGGTCCGTCAGGAGGGGCATCACGTGGGGAACAGGCACCAGTGTGGAGGAGTGAGCGGGAGGGGGTTGCGCAAGGGAGACGTCTGCCTCTGAGAATTTTGTGGTGATTTGTATGGGGTTATGGATGTCTGTGTCCGTGCTCATTCCGCGCTCTCACTTGGAGTGTGAGGGAACACTTGCGTCAATACACGCTTGGGAGTGTGCTGAGTGGGTCCACTAATGACACCGGTGATTTGCCGACAAGGGTCGGTAATGCCCAAACACTTTGTTAGAGCGCCGTAGTTAGTCCGTTAGGGGCGTGGGTTGGTTTATCGGGCCAAGACTAAGTGGCCGGTTGGGTCTGTTAGTGGCTCCAGGAACCACTCTGGGGGTCACCACTGTGAGAGGTGCGAAATAATGAGCAGGAAGTCAAGTACTGCTGGTTTATTGATGAAGCGACCTGCTTATAAAGCGGCATGCTGACGTCTGCGCAGACGCAGATACCACGGGTACAAAAATTTACAGGTGACCTGCGGTCAAACTATTTCTCTACACAAAACAGGACAGGTACATACAGAAAACATAATGATTAACAATAACTGGTTGGACATAAAAATACTCTGTCACATATACGTGGTACAAGGGCAAATGAACAGATAATAAATACACAATTCACAATAATGATAATAAGATTGTGTTTGTGCGACCTTAGGTCACATGTGAAGGCACCGCAGAAAGCGGGGACATTATAAACTATCCATAGGCATAATGTCCAGTAGGCAAAGTATCCGTGGGCATAATGTCCATTAGGCAAGCTATCCGTAGGCATAATGTCCAGTAGGCACACATTAACAGGAATTCTAGCAGGTTGCATGGGATACTAATATTCTCAGTTATTATGAAGCTATTCGACATGTCTTTCAATAACTTTGTAATCTCATTTAAATACGAGGTAACATTCTGAGAATAAATTGCCTCGAATTTCAGTTTCTATATTGAAATCAAAGATGCGCCCGAAGTTTTCGTTATTTCGAAATCAGATTACAAAGTTGCGGGTAAAAAACGCAGAACAAGCAATTCCTTAAAATAAATAAAATAAAAAAAGTCGAGAGAGAGAGAGAGAGAGAGAGAGAGAGAGAGAGAGAGAGAGAGAGAGATTCTTCAGTTCTGCTTCTTGTGATGTTAATCTTTCAAGAATTCCCGATGGTGTTGAAAAAAGGCTGCGGGAGACGTTCTTCTCCACATAGCAGCGAACGTATTGAGCGAGTGTTTTACATAACTTAATTAATAGGTCTCGAACATTAACCTTACTGCCTTTTATTGGTACTGGGAAAGGGGAGGGAGGGGGCCCGAGGGCAGCTAGTGGGTCTGTATGTATGCATGTATGTATGAACGTATGTATGTATATATACAGTACGTACAGGGAGATGGAGTCACAGGCATTGATGGTTTCACGGAAGAGAGAGAGAGAAAGAGAGAGCGAGAGACAGGCACACCTGTTTGGGGTCATAAAGCATGGAAAAATCTTTAATGAGGCATCAAGGAGCGAGATCCGATGAAAAAATGATAAACTAGTTTTCCTAAAAATTATCTGATTATAACCACGTATAAAAGAAGGGCAAGAAATATATATATATATATATATATATATATATATATATATATATATATATATATATATATATATATATATATATATATATATATACACACACACATATATATATATATATATATATATATATATATATATATATATAATATATATATTGTGACGGCTTTATGGCCAAGGTTCAGAGAATAAAAAAGTTCTTCCATAGGTCACATAAAAATAAGGAAAGGTTTAATTTCAAAACAGAACCAAAATTAATACTTTAATATTTAATATTGAAACAGTTTACATAATTACGTTAATCCCTTTCTTACCGCATAAACCAGGAAACACTGCACCGCACAAATACCAAAATCAATAAACCTTAATATACTAAATTTTAAATATGAGTTACGTTACCAGTTTCACTAAGGTTCACTCAAGACTTATATAATAGAACATTAATACATTACAAAAACTGAAGAATAAGAAGACAGCTACTCCAATAGGACACTTATCACAGTAGAGGACCAGGTGAGACTAACTATGCATGAAATTGGTGGTCCGAAGAAAACTTAAAGAAGGCGGGGAAAACAAAAGCACTCTGAAAACGGGATAACTAAAGATACAACCAGGGATCTTTAAAACAGGTACAGGAATGAACTGTACATTTCCACAAAATGAAAAGCAGAGCTATATACAAAATTAGGATGCCAATCATGGCAGATGGGTGACACCTCCTTAGAGGACGAGCCCAACAGAGTGGCTCGTAGAAAAAGAGGCTAATGAGGCTAAGACGGACGATACTGTAGATTGGTGAAGGAGGTATCATGTTAAGGAGATAGTCGCGATAAGGCATCTGCCATGATGTTCTCGGTTCCTCTGATGTGGCGGATCTGCAGAGGGAACTTCTGCAGATAGATGGACCAGCGTAGTAGACGTTGGTTGTGGGACTTCATCTTGTCGAGGAAGGTCAAGGGGTTGTGGTCGGTGAAGACTAGTACTTCAGCAGCACCTAGTAGGTAGCATTCATATTTTTGCAGGGCGAGTACCAAACTAAGTGCTTCCTTCTCAATGGTGCTGTAGGACTTCTGGTGATGCTTGAACTTAGTGGAGGTATAGCTGACTGGATGAAGTATACCGTCTGACTCTTGGAGTAGCACCCCTCCAGCTCCCGCATCACTAGCGTCGATTTGAAGGATAAAAGGCTTGTTAAAATCTGGGGATTTAAGAACAGGGTTGTTTATCAAAAACAGCTTTAAGGCTTCAAAAGAGGCTTGACATTCTTCAGTCCAAATGAATTTAACTTTGGGACTGGTTAGGGATGTTAAAGGGGCAGCAACAGAAGAAAAGTTCTTACAGAATCTCCTGTAGTATGAGGCTAACCCTAAGAATCTTTGTAAGGACTTTCTGGTGGTCGGAACAGGGTACTCTAGAACAGCTTCTACATTAGCAGTTTTTGGGCGAACATTACCATCCCCAACAATGTGGCCCAAGTAGGTAACAGTAGCTTTACAAAAGACAGATTTTTTAAGATTTATGGTTAATCCAGCCTCTTCTAACCTACGGAACAAACACTTGAGCCTATTCACATGTTCTTCCCAAGTCTGTCCAGTGACTATTATATCATCAAGGTAACAATAAACACCTTCCAAATCTTGGATGATGAAGTTTACAAGGCGCTGAAAGGTAGATGGGGTGCTGGTAAGGCCAAAAGGCATGACCTCGTACTGAAAGAGTCCAAAGGGTGTAATGAAAGCAGATATTAACTTAGCTCTTTCAGTTAATCCTACCTGATAATAGCCCTTTAAGAGGTCTACCTTCGTTACAAACTTGGCTTGTCCTACTGAATCAATTAAATCATCAATGAGTGGCAAAGGGTAGGAATCTTTAATTGTGACATTATTAATCTTTCTATAGTCTGTACAAAATCTGTAGCTACCGTCCTCTTTTGGAACTAGGATGCAAGGTGAAGCCCATGGTGATTTACTCGGTCTTGCTAGACCATGCCGGAGAAGATATTCGACTTCCTCCTTCATTTTGCTCGTCTTCTCAGGACCCACACGATAGGACTGCTGACGAATGGGTGTTGTACCAGGAACCAGCTCGATGTCATGTAGCAGCAAATCACTTTTCCTGGGAAAATCATTAAAGAGAGTTGAATGGCTAGAGATTACATTCTTTAAGTCTTGCGACTGCCAAGGAGAGAGGTGGCTCAAGAATAGATCCAGGTTATTTAGAACCTCTGTATTGGTTTGTGGCATGGAGGAAGCAATAAGGTCTTCCAATGAATTGTCCTCTCCTGGTGTCTCTACCTTAAAATTAAGATTAACAACTGTCTCACTACAACTATTTCCCGTTTCCCTAGAGTGATAAGCCTTGAGTAAATTAACATGAATGATCTGAGTGGGTTTTCTACGATCTGGAGTTCTGATAATGTAGGTATTATTGTTTACATTTTTTATGATGGGATAGGGCCCACAAAACTTAGCTTTAAGAGGGGAACCAGGGACAGGAAGGTAGGCTAACACAAGGTCATTAGGTTTAAATTTTCTGACTTTACCAGCTTTATCATAGTTTCTCTTCATTAAGATCTGTTGACCCCTTAATTTCTCCCCAGCAATGTTCCTAACCTGCATTAACGTACTTTTAAGTTTATTCATATATTGTTGAATGGTTTGGCTAGACTCAGAAGGGGTGTTCAACCATTCCTCTTTAATTACTGAACGAGGTCCACTAACTGACCTCCCAAACAACATCTCGTAGGGTGAAAAACCAAGGGACTCATGGGGAACTTCCCTGATAGCAAATAGAAGAAAATCAATGCCCTCATCCCACTCAAGTTGACTTTCAACACAAAATTTCCTAAGCATACTCTTGAAAGTTTGGTGCCAACGCTCGAGGGCACCCTGAGACTCTGGGTGATAGGCAGCAGACAAAGTTTGTTTAATATTTAGTTCTTTAAGTACCTGGGCAAAAAGGTCACTGGTGAAATTTGAACCTCGATCACTTTGTATTTCCTTTGGGATACCGAAATTCGTGAAAACTTTCAGTAAAGAATTAGCAATGTTCTTAGCAGAAATGTTACGAAGGGGGATGGCAATAGGGTAACGGGTCGTAGGACATATTATAGCGAGCAAGTATTGATTACCTTTCTTGGTTTTTGGTAAAGGACCAACGTTATCTACAATTATCTTACTAAAAGGTTCATCAGGGACTAAGATCGGTTGTAAAGGTGCCTTGGGTATTACCTGGTTAGGTTTTCCTGATATCTGACATACATGACAAGTGCGAACAAATTCTGCTACATCCTTTTTCATATTAGGCCAAAAGAAACAATTCAAAATCTTACAATAGGTCTTATGAATTCCTAAATGTCCTCCATAGGCATCATGAGCTATCTCCATTATAAAATTCCTAACAGAAAGAGGTAGCACAATTTGTCGCTTTTCGCTCCAGGTGTCTTCACTAGATCTCTTAGGGGAACGGTAAAACCTCAATAACAAATCAGATTCAAAGTAAAAACATGGGGATTTGCTAATCTCACTTCTAGGAACCGCTTGGTCATGAAGTTTATTTAAAGTGTTATCATGCTTCTGAGCTTTAATAAGGTTATCTCTACTCATAACATCTCGTGGTTCAAAATTTACAGAAGTGACTTTAGATTCATCCGAACTAGATTTCTGGCTACGAGTGACAACACAAGAAGGATTTACAGAGCAATCGGAATCAGGTTCAATGTTTTCACCTACAGGTTTTTCCATTACAATGACATTGGGAACTACCAAACGTCCTGCAAGGTCATTAGCCAATAATAAAGTTACATCTTTTACTGGAAATTCAATATCTCTTATGCCTACCAGCACATTACCCTTCTTTATAGGACAATCAAGATGAACATTTGCAAGGGAAACTTTAGATATTTGTGAAAGGTCTTTCATGAGAACATGTTCATTAGTTACGTTAGCTTCAATATTTGGGAGAGCATTTCTTAAAAGTAAACTTTGCGAAGCACCTGTGTCACGAAGTATCCTGACTTTATATCTATCCCCATCAGAGTTCAAAGCTACAGTTCCATCAAAAGTAAAATCATCAAATAGATTTACAGGCTTTTCAGAATGGATATGGGAGACAGGCTTCATCTGGCCATCTGTTTTACCTTTAAAGTTAAAAGGGTTAAATGGGTTCCGAAAAGGCAAGGAAGTTTTACATTTAGGATCTGGGCAGTTTTTAATTGTGTGACCGTCTTTCTTACAATAACTACAACGAACATTAGACGCTTTTGCCATATCAGTCAGAGTTTCAGAGTTTTTAGCTGGAAATGGTTTTACATTCTGGTCGGTTCTCTTACTGTTGCCAAATTTATGTATTAAAGAGTAAGTGTCTGCTAGAGAAGCTGCCTTTAACAAGTCTTTTTCTTCCCTATCCTCTAAATACATCATAATGTTCAAAGGAAGCTTTCGTTTAAACTCTTCAAGTACAATCAAATTCTCTAATTCAGCAAAAGTACTTACTGCAGCAGATTTTACCCATTTCCTAAACTCCCTTAATTTCTCTGAAGCGAATTCTACATAGGTTTCAGTTGTGAACTTAGTTTTGTTACGAAAGGTCTGACGATATCCCTCGACAGAGATTGAAAAAGCATCCAAAATTGCTTGTTTAACATTCTGGTAATCTGTAGTATTTTCGAGATGTCTACTAACTTCCGCAGCTTTCCCAGTTAATTTCGGCCTTAATAGCCAAACCCACTGATCGCGTGGCCAATCCAAATGCAAGGCAGTCTCTTCAAAAGTCTTAAAATAATCTTCAGGATCATAATCTGTGAATGTGGGAACCAACTTAATGTTTTTTGCTAAATCAAAGGGTTTCTCCTGAGCTTCCAAAACCGAAATTTCATGTTCCTTATTCTCTCTAGAAAGCCTTGCTTTTTCCTGTTCAAATTTAAGTGCTAACGACGCTTCATAGTCCAGTTTTTCTTTCTCTCTCTCTAAAGCTAACTGAAGTTTAGCTTTCTCCATCTCGAATTCTAATTTAAGTTTCGACATTTGTCTCTCTGACTCTAACCTTTGAGCTTCCGCTAATCTCTCGGATTCTAATTTTTGTGCCGCAAGTTTCTCGCGTTCAAGGAAAATGCGCTCATATTCTAACTGCTGCTCGTGGGTTAGTTCTGCTGGTTCACGAGTTATATACTGTCTAGCTTCATTGCCTAGTTTACCCACACGCATATAATGCTCAAGAATCCGGTTGCGAATTTCATTCTTCCGCATGCTACTCCTAGTTGCAATTGACAAATGCCTAGCTAACTCGAGAAGCTCTAGTTTCTTAGCATTTGGGATACTAGCTAACTCAGCAGAGGGATCCGCAGCAAACTTCTGAACGTTAAATTGAGCCATGGTTAAAGTTAAAGAAAACTTCCTTTAGTAAACAATTGAATTCCTGTTTTACAATTATAATAGACTAACACGTTCCTGCTGCCATTCAAGTAAATGCATTACAACCCACAATACAAAATTATCATGTTAGCGAGTTTATAGTTTCTCGACAAAATTAAACAAGCATTACCAGTAATAAGATTATTTTAGGGTTTTTAGGGAAAAGGGACAGTCCCGATTCGAAAGCAAAAGGTAATAAAGAACACGAGGGAGTGAAAACAATTTTTACATTCCGATTCAATCCCGATTCAAGCTGATATGGAGGAACTAAGGAAATAACCCGTTGGTCCTAAACAAGCGTTATTTACTCCAAACAACTTGAATGACAACTTACAAACTTTGAACGTCGGCGCAGAGAAAAAATAAAGTAAATAAAGGTTTAAACGATTCCTCACCTATCGTCTAAACTACGCGATCCTGGTATCGTCCAACCCAGGGGAAATGACTGCACAAGTCGTAGTTGTAATTATATAAGGACAAAATATGGATAAGAGCTTCCGGATAGCTCTCGTGAGTCTCGAGGAGTCATCGACCATGAGGGCGAAAATAAAAATATACTACTGCGTTAACATTACCCAAAAGAGCAAACTGTCTATAAACAATAATACGAAAATGGTTTCACAGCGCGCACATATATATCATTAACCCTAATAACAGGTATTCAGAATGTTTACAATAAATCTTGAGTGAAACTAGAAATATTGAACACTATTTGCGGCGACAACTGTCAATACGGTAAACGAGATAGATCCCGGACAGGCCCCCAATTTATGTGACGGCTTTATGGCCAAGGTTCAGAGAATAAAAAGTTCTTCCATAGGTCACATAAAAATAAGTAAGGAAAGGTTTAATTTCAAAACAGAACCAAAATTAATACTTTAATATTTAATATTGAAACAGTTTACATAATTACGTTAATCCCTTTCTTACCGCATAAACCAGGAAACACTCAAACAATCCTGCACCGCACAAATACCAAAATCAATAAACCTTAATATACTAAATTTTAAATATGAGTTACGTTACCAGTTTCACTAAGGTTCACTCAAGACTTATATAATAGAACATTAATACATTACAAAAACTGAAGAATAAGAAGACAGCTACTCCAATAGGACATTTATCACAGTAGAGGACCAGGTGAGACTAACTATGCATGAAATTGGTGGTCCAAGAAAACTTAAAGAAGGCGGGGAAAACAAAAGCACTCTGAAAACGGGATAACTAAAGATACAACCAGGATCTTAAAAACAGGTACAGGAATAAACTGTACATTTCCACAAAATGAAAAGCAGAGCTATATACAAAATTAGGATGCCAATCATGGCAGATGGGTGACAATATATATATATATATATATATATATATATATATATATATATATATATACATACGTGTGTGTGTGTTCTGTAATGAAAGAAAACAATGAAATAAGCGAATGGGTGTTGGTAGAGAGAGAGAGAGAGAGAGAGAGAGAGAGAGAGAGAGAGAGAGAGAGAGAGAGAGAGAGAGGAAAGAAATATATGTTTTGTAGTGAAGGAAAGTACAAAAGAAAGAGAATTGGTGTAGAGAGAGAGAGAGAGAGAGGGAAGAAGAAGAGAGGGAGAGGGTGAGAGAGAGAGGGAAGAAGTGTATATATATTCTGTAATAAGCTAATGGTGTGGGTGAAGAGAGTGAGAGAGAGAGAGAGGAAAGAAATATGTTTTGTAGTGAAGGAAAGTACATGAGAAAGAGAATGGGTGTAGAGAGAGAGAGAGAGAGAGAGAGAGAGAGAGAGAGAGAGAGAGAGAGAGAGAGAGAAAGTGTATATATATTCTGTAATAAGCTAACGGTGTGGGTGAAGTGAGAGAAAGAGAGAGAGAGAGAGAGAACACAGTCCACCAGTTTATGACAGATCAAAAAAGATATTATCTAGATGCTCAGTACCGAGTTGACGTATATACCAGGAATGGAAAACAAAACATTGGTTTTCTTCAATATAGATATTTTTATCCAGGTGGTAAGTTCTTCCCTTGATGCATGTATGAACGTGCTTGAATTGGTGGGGGAGAGGGAGCGAGTCGTGGGGGGGGGGGAGGAATACATTACGCCTCTTTGGGTTAACCAAAACGCATTATCTAGATGGACAGTAGAGTATACAGTAACAAATTATCTGTATTAAAGTAAAATGCAAATTTGTTGCTGCCTACTTTTAAGTACGTGTCCTTGCCTTTTTAAAAATATCTTTTATAGTAAAGCATATTTTCAATTTACCTGTTTAATGTAGGGGTAAATGAAAATATTATGCTTATTGGACTGATCTAAAAATAAAAGCTAATAGCTGAAAAATACGTGTTAAAACTGAGACTTTTTTTGTTTTCTTTAGAATCGTCGCGTGTTCAAAGAAATACCGGAAACTGGAATAACATTATTAGTACGCAGTGATGTTATTTAAGATCATCACAGGCCGCTGTTTTCCATAGCTTTCATGGCATGGATAAACGTTTTAATTTGAAGCAATATTGACGATATTGATGAAGCTGCTTTCCCTTGTGGTGGCCTTAGGTTTGCAGCAGTCTGATTTTCCGGTTTAGGTTGTACTGAGGAATGTATTCAAGTTATATCTGGGTATTTGGTTATATCAGAATATCTTGGCCTACGGAGAATATCAAGAAACAAGTAGTAGTCATTTGAGTGTCCTAAATCTTAGTTGTTACAAGAACTGTTCCGCAAAATGGAGGATACAAACAAAGAACATTTAGGAGAACTGAGGCAGGCAACGAAATTGAACCAATGTTCTTGCCTGTGGCGAAAATATCACCACCATGACGACAAATAATCCATCTCAAAGAAATTCTGTTATCGAAAAGGGTATATAGACTTCACTGCATTTTCCTTCGTCTATAAAAACAGCCAGGTGCTGTATCCATCAAACAAAATTAAGATTTCACAACCTCAAAGATACATACATATATAGAACAGCCTTCAATTTTACCTCACACACTCCTACCTGAACTTATAGTTGAATCTTGAAGGCTGGAGAAAAATACATTTCCCTTTTTTTATACGATTATGACAATGACATGACAGCATGAATACAAGAAATTCATCTGTAATCAAACCATGAGAGTTCTACTGTAATTGTCATGGGCTCAAGAGTGTATGATTTCTTAAAAAAATGAATCTAAATTTTATATGTACAGAGAAATCAAAGGGGATACCGTGAAAGACAGACAACTTGGATGGTTTGCTCATGAGTATTTAAGGAATTAATTAGTGGGCGTTCAGGGGGTGTAACATCTAGTAACACAGGTGAGACTTGTCCTCAATAACAGTTGTATCAGTGGTAAAAATGCTGCAGGTTTTATTTTCTATGATTTGGAATGAACAATTCAGCGATGGATTAAATATTTTATATTTGGGCCTACACCAGCAAGCTCACTGCGTGATAGAAATTCATGAAGGCGGACTTTGATGTTCCCCCTGAGCAGTTCTGGGTTCCCAACCCAGATTGACGGTGCTGAAATTTTATACCTTCCCTGATAAGCCTCGACACTGCATTGTTTCCACAGCTGTTGGGCAGCGTATGAAAAAAAAAAAAACACATAAATAAATAAATAAAAAAGTTTGGGCGGAGCCAAGGATCAGTAGCGAAGATGTCTACTTATAGAAATGAGATTTGGGAATGAAAGAAAGGGTTCATCCAAGAGAATGCAGGATGCTCTGTGGTCACGCGTGTTTATAAAAACGATAAACAGACCAACATACGGGTGTTGCAAAAGTAATGTTCAAATGAGGAATAGGTGAATATGATTATAAGTGGGGATAAAAACACGCAACGTACAGGGCACAACATCAGTCAGTGCTTTGCGGTAGTAACCCTGTTTGCCTCTCAACCCGTTTCTTAATTCTGATTTTTTTGATGTACAGTAGATATAAAACTCATGGCGTCACTTACATTACACATTTACACCAAACGCATTGCAGAGTTTTACTCACCGCAGCTGATAGAGAAAAGAAGGGAAAAGGTCTCCCCTTAAATTTTCCCTTCCATTATCGCTCCCTCATGAAGCTGCCACTTCACTTTCTTCTTTCCCTCAGTCTTTGTGGGAGTTAGAACCTCAAAGCTTTCAGCGGAAAACTCGTAATGAGCTTGCATACCTAATTATACTCAACCAACAGTTTCTGACAAGAGGAAAAAAAAGCAAGGGACGAAAGCTCCCTCCCTTCTTAGCATTAAATTTTTAACTAAAATGGCTAAAAGTGGGAAAGAACATTTTTCCTGTTATATTTCTGGAGACGTTTCGTTTTTTACTTTCACTGTTGAAATATTTTTCTTTAAAAACGTTGCATAATTAACTGCATATTCAAAATTGCATAAGGGTTTTTTATGGGAAGTAAAAACGTCACGAATCGTATTCCTTTCTTTACACGAAACGTGTTCTGTTTTTCGTTATCCAAGAAGTTTTTCTTCTAAGGCAACCATAAATAGCTGACGCAGCGAAATAAATGTACTATTAAGTGAGTTAGAAAAAAAACTTATGCATACAGGAAACTCACTGCTTTTCATAAGTTACTGCTCATCGAATAGTGCGTAAGATTTTCATTTAGGCTGAGCTTTTCCTTATCACTTATTATCTATCCTTTAGTACTGTTAACCTGTTCGAGGTAAAATGTGCACACAGTAGAAAAACTCTACAGTAAATGCGCCTCCAATTTGGATTAACAAATACTTTTAATTAATGATAACCTTTTTCTGTATCTAGTGACAGAAAAGGGGAAATGCATTCTTGTACTTGGATCAGTACTGATTTTACCCAACACCAGCTTTGCCCAGCCACAGTGTCTATCAGTGTCAACAAAATGGGAAACCGATACTCGAAGTCACAGCCCGATGATGGTTATAACATTTTCTAGGTTGGTATCCAGTAAATTGCTGGACGTTAGAAAAGACAAACGTATTTCAAAAACCGTTAGAAATAAGGTGCTTCTTTCAGAGTACTGGGAAGGCATTTTGAATGCTTAGCTTCATTAGGGTTACCCAGTATAAGGACATTGGTGATATATTATATTTCATTTTAAACCAATCTTTTTGTGATATTTTATACATCGATAAATTGTTTTCCAAAACATTGAAAGAAAACACGTTGTTAGTTACACAGAGGTTGATAAGTTTTAAAGTTTTATCTATCCCATATGAAGACCATTTTCCTCTTGGGATAGATAAAACTTTAAAACTTATCAACCTCTAACTAACAACGTGTTTTCTTTCAATGGTAATTTTTACAAACAAAAATTTGGCTGTAGCATGGGAAGTCCCCTATCACCCCTTCTAGCAAACTTGTACATGGAATATTTCGAAACAGAACTTTTGTCGTCTATCAAACCCCGTAATATGATCTGGCTTAGATACGTAGATGATATCTTTACTTTCTGGGACAATTGCTGGGGGGACTTTAATGAATTTTTTAATAGGCTAAATTCGCTAGTTCCGACCATAAAATTTAAAACGGAATGGGAAAAGGACGGAAAACTGCAGTTCCTAGATGTACTGATCATAAGAAAACAGAACAGATATGCATTTACAGTATAAAGAAAACCCATCTTCGCTGTTTCCTACATTCATTTCTTAAGCTACCACGACGTCTCCGTAAAAATCATGGTAGGGTGCAACTTATTCCTCAGAGGACTTAGGATATGTTCAAATGAGTACCTAGATAAAGAATTCAACACGATCCGCCAACACCTAACGCAACTGCTCTATCCACCACACATTATCGAGAGGGCTATTAACAAAGCGAATAAAATATACTATAGAGGTCCCACTCACAACAGACAAATAGATTTCAACAACAAAATAAAGCTTCCGCACGACGAAAAAACATCCAAAAGCCACCGAACAACTCAGGTCTGACAATCCCTTCATTTTTCATTATCCCAAATCCATCGGGAGTTCGCTCATTAACATATACTTAAATAACAAAGGGGAAGAAGCCGGAGTTTACAAGATACCGTGTAGCAATTGTAATGACATTTACATAGGCGAGACAGGTAGATTGCTCTCTCAAAGAATAACAGAGCACAAAAGATCAGTACGTTACGCTTCGGAGAGTTCGGGGATTTTCCTACATATCAGAAATACAGGACATGTCATAAACTGGGGTGGGGCGGAGTTGGTTTTCAAAAGTAGCTGTCCGTACAAAAGAAAGATGCTGGAATCTGCTATCATCAATCAAACCAACAATATGAACCTGTCAGGAGGACATTGGAAATCGGACGACATCGACGCCTTAATCCTCAGACCCCTCCTGAAGAAGATGACCCAAGAAACGCGACCTCCAGATCCATCGCCAAACGGGAGCTAATGAGGCCAAAAACCACTAGGGAATTGGTCTCTCTCCTCCTTCTTAGGAAACGGTCACCGTCATACCATCGGAGCCTTAAGGCCACACCTTTATGTTTTGTATATATACCCTTGTAACATTTCTCTGTCCATATTCTACCAGTGAACAGGGCACAGAAGCAAGTGCCTGAAATATATGGTTTCAACGTTTAAATAGTGTTTTATGGGCCTTTCTTATATTCATATATATATATATATATATATATATATATATATATATATATATATATATATATATATATATATATATATATATAACCAGGAAATGGTGAATTCCGTGATTGATAACTCATTCATCCCAGTCACAACTAGATCGTGAAACTCTGCCCCTATCAGGTTTTCTTGAGTCATTCAATTTGCAGCTTTTGAAGAGGCTAATGAGTCATCACCTGAGAAATTTTGTTCCTTAACTTTCTTCCCTTCTTTTTTCCCTTTGCTTTCACAAAGCTGAGCTTAATGTGGGCACAGTTTGCCTGTCTTAGTCTCTTAGCTTTAAAAAAATAAGTAATGACTAAGTACTTACCTTGAGGCAGCGCTTGTAATTTACAGGCTTTCTCAACTATTTAAGCGATAAACATGAGATATATGTTTAACTATTTTTGGTTAATTAGGTGTTAAGTTATCTATGACCCTTCAATAGACAATAAGAAAGCAAAATATACTAACCAATGCTCCTGAAACTTCTCTCTGGGACGAGATGCCATAGTCTGCTGAATGGTCATTAATAATATCATCATTTGGCTTTAAGATATTGGTAAGGCTTAGAGCAAAAAGTGTTCATTTTAAATATTAGGAATTAATTTTGCCCTGAATCGTCACAGCACATTCTCGGGTTACTTTGCCCAACTCTTCTTTTGACATGCACAACAGCTAGGTCCACAGGCTGATCATGTATATATTAAGTCAGTGAAGAACTATGTGCTGGCCTGTCAGAAACACATCCGCTGCAGGTGCAGATGTGTTGACGTCGGAAGTTTACACGGTTAAATACTGTGAGGTATCTGACGCATGCATTTGTGCTTTCCTGACCATGATCAGGATTTAAGTGCATGAAGACAGTGCGAGTGAGTATGTGTGTGGCACTACTCTCTAATGGTATATTAGCAGAGGAACAGGCGCTTCCGGGGAATTTCATATTGTGACTGGGTCCAATTTGTTAGTGGTGCAGTGCTGAAGGACCACCATTGGAAAATCTGTTATTTGTTGCCATAGAAGTCAGTACCATAACTCATGAACGTTATGTCTTTTCCAGACATTATGTGGAATACCTAGTTGTGCTGCAGTGAAATTCCTGTTTCCATTATGCATCTTCCCATTCTGTTCTCCACTGTACATTTTTCTGTTTTGAATATTAATGTTATTTAACACTATTTCAGGTTTTAATATATGATATGTTTCTTTTAATATGAATTCTGGGTTCGTCCTTTGAGGATGAATATTTTGGAAGAGGTGTTTACTCTTTTACATACTTATGACATTTATTGTGGTCTAGAATAATTATGACCTATTTACTTTGTTTGATGATCAGGGTGTTAGTCATTAGTATTGGTTGGTCTAGAATCATTAATCTGAATGTTTGTGAATCAGAATTTCCTCTAGGGATGATTTCCATTTATAGGGGGTGAAATTCACTCCATTTCACGATCGTAGCTTTTGCTGAATCACTTTCGTTAAATTTACAAATAAAGTCTAGTTTTGTATATCAGTGTTTAATTCCAGTAGGCCTTTGTTTGAGAATAGATTCAGTGAGAAGAGACGACAAGGGAGAAGGAATTTGCTGACCCAGGGATGGGCCACCGCTACCAGAGAGTGATAGAAAAGTAAGATGATTGATGCTGTTCTTAAAACGGGTACAGCAATAGGATATGGCCCTATTTGACCTGGGGATAGGGTCATTAACATATATGAAAGGAGAGTGTTAATGGCAGATGTATTTATAGTAGTACCAGCAATGGTAGCAATGGTGCAAGTGATACTGATGATAGAGCAATAGTGATGATAATACTAATGACAGTTACAGTGATAGTAGCATTAGTGATGCTAGCAGCCATAATAGTGCTAATGACAGTAGCAGTTATATATTTCTCCATTTGTATAAGTTTTGGTAATGCTAGTAGCAGTTAGTGATACTGATGACAGTAGTAGTTAATATTACTGATGGCAGTTTTAATGGTATTAGCTTATGTTTCACTAGTGGCGATGGTAGTGGTGTTGATAGTGTACGTATATAACAATTACCATTACTAGTACTACTTCCATTATTACCACTTACTACTTAGATTTAGCCAGCCTTGTGCTGGCACGGGCTCTTGCTTTACATCAGCCCGTATATTACCACTTGATAAGAAGGATGTTGAATCCGCGAGACAAGCTAAGTTGTACATCCAAGAGATCAGGCAAAACAAACGAAATATTTATGTCCATTTCAGGTTTACAGCGAAATGATAAACTGCTGTGAAAATTTACATATGTTCATGTACCCTATCCAGTCTCTAAAAAAATAAGCACAGTTCCCTGAAAGCATTATTTTAAATGTTTCTACCAAAGCACAAAGCGATTGTTTTGCCTGATCTCTTGGATGTACAACTTAGCTTGTCTCGCGGATTCAACATTCTTCTTAACAGTGGTAATATACGGGCTGATGCAAAGCAAGAGCCCGTGCCAGCACAAGGTTGGCTAAATCTAAGTAGTAAGTGGTAATAATGATAGTAGTACTATACCTGCCACACGCTAAGTTGGCGGTGATGGTCCGCCCACTTCGTTAGTTCGAGTCCTTTCTTGTATATTCACAGAAAATAGTATGATATGATAGAATCCTCTTTCTATTACCTTATTAAGTGTTAATCATTGGAGAACTAGAGTTAGAAATATTTTCATATCATTAAAATGCTATTCGGAGTAGGGAAACCAGAAGCTTTATAAATTACAGGAAATCGAAGCCAAAGATAAAAACCTTTGTCGAATGTAAGCAATGCTTTATTTCGGAGCATTATGTTATATATGGATTCAATAAATCAAACAATGCAATCCAAGTTTCATGATAACTTATATGCTGTCGATTGCATACCTTTGAATATGCCGTATA
The DNA here is from genome assembly GCF_040412425.1 of Macrobrachium rosenbergii. Classification (NCBI taxonomy): domain Eukaryota; kingdom Metazoa; phylum Arthropoda; class Malacostraca; order Decapoda; family Palaemonidae; genus Macrobrachium; species Macrobrachium rosenbergii. The sequence continues at coordinate 21,500,019 of NC_089779.1, forward strand.
ATTATATGAAACATAAAACACCACGAAATATGCCTGTTGGAAGTAGGGAGGAGGTGTACTGAGAGAAACAGCCGCTCAGCGATCACCTGATTTTGACAGCTCGCTCACCGTAGACAACTCGACTGATTAAGTCAGTGTTGCCATTTCTATAATTTGCTACTTCTGAAAATTAATTTATGAAATATCGGCAAAATTCGAGCGCCGGAATAATTTGCTATTTCTACAGAAACTCGTAGAAATCGAGAGAGAGAGAGAGAGAGAGAGAGAGAGAGAGAGAGAGAGAGAGAGAGAGAGAGAGAGAGAGAGAGAGCGCTTGACCCTCATCCTCCACCCACTATATTTTGCTACTGATACCTTTAAGTTTCACTGCGTTATAACCTGGTCTAACAGACTTTTAAGAATGGAAATTTGCTTCAAATATATGTAAACATGCTTAGGTAAAATAAACATACATCTTGATACATTAACATTTAATTGATTCAACAAAAGAAAATACATTAATCAATCATTGGATAGGCTACATCAAACAATAACTTGAAATAACAAAATCATTCATCATCGCTTTCCGACTCCTCACTGTCACTGGTGATGTTTATAATCAATTTCTCAGTTAGATGGTCACGTGCTATATCCCTTTTCCTATAAATATCCTCCACTTCTCTTGCATGACGCATACGTGACTTCCAGTCTTCTGCTGTTACTCTGTCTATTGCACGTTTAGTTATACGTTCAACATTTGTCAAAGTCTGATTGGGATTTGAATTGCATTTCTTAACCTCATTTTTTACTTGTGCCCAAATCAATTCTATCGGATTGAACTCGCAGTGATAAGGAGGAAGTCTGAGTACCTCATGGCCAGCATCTCTAGCGATTTTGCCAATTTCATACTCCTGGAGGTACTTGTGCTGCTTTACCACATGTAGAAGTTCGGTTTTGGTATAGGAAGGGTCATGAGCTATATTGTGGTTAGTTAACCAGGAGACAATATCCGATTTCCTTGAACTGCTGACAGGTGCTTTGTTCAATATTTTTGAATGATATGAAGCATTATCTAGGACAATGAGCGACCTAGCGGGAATGTTTACCAGTAGCTGTGTTTGAAACCATGACAGGAAGCATGTATGATTCATACTATCATGGTAGTCACCCTTATTACCATTTTTCGATCGGAAAAATAGCAATCCTCCTGGTACGAATCCATATTCTCCACCAGCATGCACTATGATAAATATAGCTCCTTTACCCGTTTTCACTCGTGGACCAACAATTCCATCGGGTAGAGTCCAACATTTGTCCACACACTCATTTTGATTTACCCATGTCTCATCCAGATATATTTCCGGTCTTGGAGAATCGGATTTTCGGTTTTCATCAATAAGCCGTAGATATTTATTTCGGGCAAGAACAATATCGTTGCTTTCCATCAAGAGCTTCCTACCGCTTTCAACTTTCTTATAACGAAAGCCGAGTTCCTTAACAAGTTTGAGAAGGGACATATAAGCACCAGAGAAATTCAGAGGTGGCTTCTTCACCTTATCCAGCAGTTTTTCTATTGTTGGAATTTCACCTCTTTCATAGAAAGCCATTATCTCCTGACGTACACAGTCCTTATCAAAATAATCTAAGGCTCCCATTACTGGTGACTTTCTTGACCTAGGGGGTGGAGAGTGCATCTCTCCACGCTTGTGTTGCTGCTTTGTGTCTGGCTCGTTATCCGTCCCACACGTTTTGTGTTTTTTAAGCAATCCTCCATTATTATAGTTACTCCTTTATACTTCAGTGTATGTATAGTATATCGCTGAATGGTGACTGAGCTGAGAGCTGTTTCTCTTTTTTCAATGTTAGCGCGGTTAACAACTGCGTTTGAAATTTCCGCCAATTACAGTAACTGGCTAATTTAGTGATCATTCTGCCTCCCTAGATAAGGCGCATGTTTTCTAACCATTAAGTATGTTATTTGGACACGTGGACTACTATATTCATACTATATAGCATCTCCGTATTTAAATGACCTTTACAATATACATGATTCTGACCAATTTCTTATATATTTACGGGATATTGAAGATAAATGAATCAGAGTGCATTTGAAATCGTGTAAAATCCTTGACTTTGACTATTTGAGTTATACTTTAGTGATAGTTTTCTCAAAGTTCTCAAACGTTTTCATCATTTAAGATACATTTTCATTTTCTTTAAAGAGTATAATTAACTTCTACAATAAAAACAACCTGAATTAGTAATTGCAAGCGCCTTCAACACACTCAACTGAATAGCCACACGAATAGTTGCTGTAATCCAATTACCACCTTCGCTTACCAAGGGGCGGGGCATCACCGCTAACTTAGCGTGTGGCAGGTATAGTAATGGTAATTGTTATATACGTACACTATCAACAGCACTATCATCGCCACTAGTGAAACATAAGCTAATACCATTAAAACTGCCATCATTAATATTATCTACTACTGTCATGTATATGTATATATGTGTGTGTGTATATATATATATATATATATATATATATATATATATATATATATATATATATATACGCCATATTCACAAATGGATGACAATATTGTATCTTTTCAAAGTAAAGCCAGGATGCCACCACGCAAATACTTAGTGGTGATTAGTGCAATCTCAACAGATTCTTGTTATACCTGAAATTTCATGATTTTTAAAGCTTGTTTAATATTTTGAAGTCCATTTCTGTATGATTAGACCTAGTACTAGTTTTAGGATAGAGTCTAACTGTATTCAAAAGCTATATATATATATATATATATATATATATATATATATATATATATATATATATATATATATACATACTTTATTTTTCACTTTCATGCATGCTAAATGTTTAATAATAATGTATAATTGCAACGATGCAGAGGTTTAACTGTTATTTCATCAATAATCACCAATAGACTAATGCAAATACTCAGCCTAGACTGGTGAGTCAGTACATAACTGGTATGCGATTATTTTTATATTCTAAATAAGGTTTTGCAATACCTAGATATAGCCTAAACATTAAGAGATATCCTCAACTTGACCATATCAACGACAGTAGTACATTCCGTTTCGAGTTACGATTAGACCTAGTGCAGCTATAGGCTGACTACGACGGCATGAGAACCATGAGATTCGAACAAGGCCATATTAATTAATGTAAACCATAACCTCCTCACTTTCCCACGTTTATTTTCAAAGGACCCTTTCAAGAAATCTCACTGTGTATTCTCACTCTCGCCTCCTTCTTCTCTGCAGGTTTTCGTCGAGGCTGCTGCAATCACTAGAAAACATCAGCTCTAATGGCCTTGTTCGAATCTCTCTCATCCCATCTTAGACAGACTATAGCTTTAGGATAGAGCCTAAATGTATTCAAAAGATACGGTACACATTTCGTCCATGCTAAATTCCATTACTAATATTGCGTTCGTACAAAAGGAAAAGTGCTCGAAGTGAACCGAGAAGTTTAACTGATATTTCACTAGAATTGACACAAGCGCTACACGATTTGAAACTCAATATCTTATTCACAAAGTACCTGTTCAAATTTGAGACATCACGTAAATTTTTTCCATCATTAATGATATTTCATAAAGGGCTATTAATAAATGGGTTAAAGATATGAAAGTACGATTGCCTTACTTCATAGAGGTAGGATATCTGGGAAATCGGCCACAAATTTTCTGCCACTCTCTCCAGGTAGTCAGGGCGATGGCCCAATTCTAAACAGGGCTGCTACTCTAAAATTTCATTTCCTCCTACCACTCGTGCTCATTTTCCCCTGCTTCCCCCTACGGCCATCCCCCAGCTCAACTTACCCCAAAAATGAGGATTTTTTTTATTCTTTTACACGAGTTCAGAATGAGATATCCACATACAGCCTAAATATTGGAGTTATTGCACCATTTATCCCAAATTTTAAATGCTTTTTTAACACGGATGATTTGAGTAAAAGTACATTTTATATATTTAAATCTTATTCATTTTGAATAGCAAAGTAATGTGGAGAAAAATATATTTTCCCTGAGAAACACTAAATGTATGTTATAAGCAAATAAAGAATATTTTTTTGCAAAAAAAAAAACAAATGTAAACTTAATCGATTCTTTGGTATTTCTAAATAATAAATCAAATACGTGATAGGCAAATAAAAAGTATCTTTTCTTTTGGCATAAGAAGTAAAGGAAAAATTAATCTTTGGTATTCTTTTCAATTGTCATTTCTCAACACCTGATTTTTTGGGGGGGTAAATTCTTAGTTAAAGTAAGTATATTATACCAATTATAATGTATATAATTAATTCGAAGAAAATCTTCAGCCTCTGTATCATCCAGGATCTGATCATTTCCTTTATGCCCATACTTGTGCATGTAGGTTTTTCTTCACTGGTACACAAGTGAGCAAGCCTCGGGTTCATCAACTTGAGAGGGGAAAGGTTTCTGTGGTTCAAAATACCAAATTGCACTGCCAAGAGCGTAGCCTTCTCCCTGACAGAAGTAACCATATTGGCCCAGGCTATCACTTCATGCCAATTAACTGTTACTAACAAAGTAATTCCTTATCATTTACTTAGGGTGAGCTATGAAATTTTTTTGTAGCCTATGCCATGACAACAAATAGTACACTTATTTGTAAGGCCTACTTACTTCCTTCTTCCCTCTTCAACCATTCACATAAAAACATTTTCAGGTTTAAAAGTCACTGTTCACAAACCAATGACACCGTCACCATGTCTCTCACCATTTACCTCACATTATAGTGACATAAGTTGGCGCTGGTGGGCTGGGCAGGGTGGCGGCTATAGTGGTTGATGAGGGAAATTAAAGACATCAACGCTAGTTTTATATATATATATATATATATATATATATATATATATATATATATATATATATATATATATATATATATATATATATATATATTATTTTTACTAGAATCAAAATCCCCTACTTTCTCCCTACATAATACAGTTTTCGCCGTAGGTATCCCCTACCCCCTACTTTTGGCTAATATCCCCTACCGTAGGGGATTTCCCCTACGAGTGGCCGCCTTGATTCCAAATGTAATTCATTACCAGTAAACCATTCATGAATGTAGAAACGGTTAAAAAACTCAAATACAAAATTTTGGCATAAAAATATTCTACAGGTGCTATTTTCCTTTCTTGCCATGTGAATATACTGTACATGTCGGAAAAAATTTTCCGCCATTTCCGTCATCTTCGAAGTGTGACGTCGTCATCCGTTTCTCGGACGAATTTTCGTCAAAATCCAGCACTGCCGCCCACCTCTTCTGGTTGTTCCTATACGTTCACCAATATTTCTCACAGGTACTTAGTTTTCATATCATTATGGCCCGGGTATTTCAGTAGTAACTCAAAAGAACATATTTATCAATGAAGTTAGTTTTGCACTTTTTTTTGTATTCTTTGTTAAGAAATGTCTTTTTTTTATATTCGAATAAGATAGAATGAAGCCAATCACCGGCCGATATCATAGGCAGTGTTGCCATGACACATTTTTAATGAAGACAAAATTCCGAAGGCAGATTAGCTGACACCTACTGCAATAAGTTCATCTCCGCGTGCAAAGTTCATTTATGTATTTCTTTCGTTGTTTCTCACCAGAAGATACATGTTACTAACAGGTTTTTGTACTTTCGATATTAATACATAAACTCTATAATGTTATAATTTTCCTTCTTCTTCCAGATTCTGGAAACAGACATCCTCATTCATCTATGGAACGGTATTGCCTGTGTCCATTATCATTCAGTATAGTGTTAGTGCTGGTGCTGGCATCGCTGGAACCTATGTCACGAGTGAGTGGATAGAGACAATAGCCTATGCCGTTTTGTTCCTTGATGGCCTGGAATCATGTCGTGAGGAAATCCTCTCATCTTATTTCTCAGAGGGTTAAAGCGCAACTGGAGTAAATTTCCCAGGGGATTCAAAGTTGTAAAAGCAGAGGAGAATCTTCGGTTTAGTTTGATATTAGTCGTCATCCGGACTAAACCACGTTTCTTTTACTCCTACGCGGTGTTTTATTCTTCGTTTATGCTTTCTTCTTTCTTTGGATTTCAAAGAAAAATAAATTACTTTTGTTCTGCACCAAAAGCTTTTTACAATCTAACAATAAATCAACCACTACAGGGTTTCTATTCGTTGTAGTTACAGATGAATCTTATTGGTTTGGGCCGGATTTCCGGTTTCAAAACATATATTTTGACAAACGTGATGACTCATTCCATATATTTCTTCATTATATATATCAAACTTCTTAATATAACCTGCTGGATTTGAAGCTAGTCCCTGAGTCCTAACGAAGGGTGAAGGTAGGAAAACCATAAAAAGGTTCTTAAAGATATGATGGCTAGAAAAATATTGTGTGAAAATAGGTTAACTATTTTTCATGAGGCCAAGTCGGTAACAAATGTCGCGAACTCGTTTAAAACTAACATTTATCAAAACTAATTTTATTTTCCGGTACACCACAAATACAATTATTATTAATTCCTTTACACAAATATATTATATATATTCGCATTACATCTTTCCTATCAAGTATACGTGATAAATCCTTCCGAGTTTCTTATTTTCTCTATCTACATTTTCTTTTCAGTTATATGTAACGCTGACCTTCATTACAGAAATGTCTCATATTTTCGCGAAACTCTTAACCTATGTAAGATGGGTAAAAGTCTTCCACTTCGAGAGAAAAACAAAAATACTGGCAAGGTCCCGGTTATAGGAAAAACCAACATTTTCACGTATTTGCCACCGTCATCTCATCCTTCATCAGTGTAGGATGTGACTTCCAAAGGAAAGAGCTCCTTTCTCAGCGAGAGATAAGTGTATTTTGCACAGTATTTTAATAATGAAATGATTTCAAAAGAAACAAGTGTCGATTTAGGGATTTTCAGTGATATACATCCGACGAAGATGATGAAGGGTGTCAGTTCAACGAGAACAGAGAGCCTCACCACGAGACTCGAGTTCACTCGAAGAATTTGTTTCTAAATGAAAACTCGAAACTGAACGACACTGAGAAACTGGATGGCAATTTAAGAAGAGACCAAAATGAGGTGAAATGTAAAAAGCTGAAGCAAAAGCAGCTGGGGGCTGAAGTCTCGCTGCAAACATTCTTCAGTACATTTCTATAGCTTGCCACTGAATGCAGATTGTAAACGTATTCCCCTGAGAGTTATTCAATCCGAAACCTCGTGATAGGGGACTAGTGCCATCAGTGTACCTCCCGTGGTGCACTGTAGGCATTACTTAAGGGTCTTTGCAGCGTCCCTTCGGCCCCTAACTGCAAATATTTTCATTCCTTTTACCGTACCTCCGTTCATATTCTTTCTACCATCCGACTTTCCACCCTCCCTAACAATTATTTCATAGTGCAACGGCAAGGTTTTCCTCCTGTTCCACCTTTAAGACCTTCTTACTATCAATTGCCCTTTCAGCGTTCAATGACCTTATAGGTTCCAGCGCTTGCCCTTCGGCCTAAATTCTATATTCAATTCTTCTCTTGTGAAGTCTTGTACATGATGCAAGAGCGGTATCAAGAGAGGGGTCTGTTGTTTTCCAAGTTCAAAAGTACAGCCACTGTTTATATGTACAACATTTTGTTAGCCACGTGTGGAAGTCAAACGTGTGTTGCTGGAAAGTGTTGCATATACTACAGTCTACAACTTCACATCATTTGTTTTAATTAGAGAGAGAGAGAGAGAGAGAGAGAGAGAGAGAGAGAGAGAGAGAGAGAGAGAGAGAAAAGAACTGAATGTTTCTCCCCGAAGACTGAATGGATTTCTGTGCCAAAAGCTAACACCAAACTCTTAATGGTTACATTAAGTCTCTCTCTCTCTCTCTCTCTCTCTCTCTCTCTCTCTCTCTTTCTCTTTGTCTCTTTTTTCTTTATTGGCCTTGATGTACTTCATTATAAGTTACAGCACAACACCGTAGTATCCTTTAATAAAATGTGGAAAATGCATAAACATTAAAAACATAAAAGAAGCTCTAATGAAGCCAAATGGCTGCCTACCCCTCTCCACCCATCAAGGCTGGTAGTACGATACGGTACTGAATGTTTTTCCGTACTTCGTACCTGGCTAAAATACCGTACTGTAATTTCGTACCGTACCCTCAATTATTTTTCCGTACCGTACAGTTCGGTAAAAATAACGTACCGTAATTCCGTACTTTTATCGTGCTATAAGAAAACTCAATCTACATCAGTAAAATCCCCTCTTTATGAAAAATTTGAATGCCAACAGGGACTTTATGTGTACGTATATATATTCAGCTGTCGTAATAAAAATAATAATGATGATGATGATAATGACGATAGTATTAACAGTAACAGCAATGATATCAATACATAAGATAAAATTAGTTATAGCTACTACTAGTAATGTCTAATTACAACAGAACTACTATTACACCACTACTACTACTATCACACACACACACACACATGCATGGTATGTTACAAACTGAAATGTTAAGTACCTTAGTGATCTACTTGTGCAGTCACTGAAGAGGCCAAATATGCACGAGTAATTGCTTACTGACATATCCAAGTCTAAGGTATGGTACGGTAAGGAATTATGCGCATTTTTTCTGTACCTGAATCATACCGTACCGTACTTCGGTAAAATTATCGTACCGTAATTCCGTACCATACATATAGACTAAATGTCAACCGTACCGTACTGGACTCTGTACCGTACCGTAATGCCAGCCTTGCCACCCATCCGAAACGGCATTCCAACCCCCATCCCAGCTGGGGAAAATCCTTCTCTGGCCACCCACCTTTCAAAACGACCCTTTCACGCAGTGAATCTATCTGTAAACAGCCTTACTGCAGCTCCTCTCCTGTGGTGCTCAGCCTTCCAACGATGTCCCCTCCCCCCTACAAGGAAATTTTTCCTGGCCTCTCACACCTCCCAAACCCTGTCTTGGTCTTTTTATGAGAGGAAGCAGTGTTACCAACATTTCCTTAGATTGTGCAGCACTACCAAACATTGGAGGGCAATTTTAAAAATGTTTTGAAATATATATATATATATATATATATATATATATATATATATATATATATATATATATATATATATATATATATATATATATATATATATATATATATATATATATATTTTTTTCATGATGTTGCCTTTTAATATGTATATCCTCCTATAAGCTTTGTCTCATACAAGAAAAAGACAAAGGTTTTGTAATGTTACATGGCTCTGATCACGTATGCAATTTTGAGAGTAAGACCTCATGATCGATTACGTCATGTTTTGTCCTGATTGTGTTCGAAGCGTTTTGCCAGAAGTGATGTCACCTCCCTTTTTCTAGAAGAATTTTTGTATCTCGCACCAAAAATACCTTAATGACGTCATATATTTCATGCACTACTGGAATCTTCAGATTAAATCTATTCATTCTTATTTCAGAGACCGATCAGTTTGGTTCCCTCTCTCTCTCTCACTCTTTATTCAAAAGAGAGAAGTTATTAAGGTAAAATGTTGTGGGCACTGGTATTAGTAGTAGCTTTTGAGATCTGAATTTAATCATACTATTTAATTTGTAACAGCACCCGGTAAAAAATTGTGTTTGTGAAATTAGTGCAGCTGCAAAGGGATTTTACAAAGGTTTTCACAAGCTTGTGCAAGGTAAAGTGCATTTTACTTATTATTACCATGGTATAATAAGGTGTATTAGGAAATTTTCCCTTAGTGAAACTTTTATTGATAAATCTTTTGGGTATTTTTGTGTGTTCTTGTGTTCGCAATTTCTTGATTTTTGTTGGTTATTTTACATTTATTTACTTAGCATTTTAAATATTTCTTAATAATTTAACATTGCAGACTTTATTTAACCCTTAAATGCTGACTGAACGTATCGTAAGTCAACTAAAATTGTCTGTCGGGTGACGAGCGGACGTACCATACGTCAACTACAAAAAATTTCAACCTTTGGTCAACTTTGACTCGACCGAAATGGTCTAAAAACGCAATTGTAAACTAAAAATCTTATATTCTAGTAATATTCAATAATTTACCTTCACTTTGCAACAAATTGGAAGTCTCTAGTACAATATTTCGATTTATGGTGAATTTTTGAAAAAAACTTTTTCCTTATGTTTGCGTGGTAATGCGGCCGAAAATTTCAACAATTCTTTCGTCATATTGTCGTAATTTTTGCACCATTTTATATTAGCCGTTACATAAAGTTTTATATATGAAAATGTGCGTAATTTCATGTAGAATACAACAAAAAATAACTCATGGTTGTAGCTTCTATTAGTTTTGAAATATTTTCATATAAATCACGATAAGTGCCAAAATTTCAACCTTCGGTCAATTTTGACTCGACGGAAATGGTCGAAAAACGCAATTGTAAGATAAAAATCTTACATTCTAGTAATATGCAATTATTTACCTTCATTGTGCAACAAATTGGAAGTCTCTAGTACAATATTTCGATTTATGGTGAATTTTTGAAAAAAACTTTTTCCTTACGTCCGAGCGGTAACTCGGCCGAAAATTTCAGAAATTCTTTCGTCATTTTGTCGTAATTTTTGCACCGTTTTATATTAGCCGTTACCTAAAGTTTTATATATGATAATGTGTGCAATTTCATGTAAAATACAACAAAAAAAGCCATGGTCGTAGCTTTTATCAGTTTGGAAATATTTTCATATAAATCACAATAAGAGCCAAAATTTCAACCTTCGGTCAACTTTGACTCGACCGAAATGGTCGAAAACAACAATTTTAAGCTAAAACTCTTACATTCTAGTACTATTCAATCATTTACCTTAATTTTGCAACAAATTGGAAGTCTCTAGCACAATATTTCGATTTATGGTGAATTTTTTTTAAAAACATTTTCCTTACGTCCGCGCGCATTAACTCGGCCTAACATCTCAGAAATTCTTTCGTCACTTTGTCGTAATGTTTGCACCGTTTTATATTAGTCGTTACATAAAGTTTTATATATGAAAATGTGCGCAATTTCATATGTAGAATACAACAAAAAATAACTCATGGTTGTAGCTTCTATCAGTTTTGAAATATTTTCATTTGAATCACGATAATTGCCAAAACTTCAACCTTTGGTCAACTTTGACTCGACCGAAATGGTCGAAAAACGTAATTGTAAGCTAAAACTCTTAAATTCTAGTAATATTCAATCATTTAACTTCATTGTGCAACAAATTGGAAGTGTCTAGCACAATATTTCGATTTATGGTGAAATTTAGAAAAAAACTTTTTCCTTACGTCTGCGCGCGGTAACTCGGCTGAACATCTCAGAAATTCTTTCGTCACTTTGTCGTAATGTTTGCACCGTTTTATATTAGTCGTTACATAAAGTTTTATATATGAAAATGTGCGCAATTTCATATGTAGAATACAACAAAAAATAACTCATGGTTGTAGCTTCTATCAGTTTTGAAATATTTTCATATAAATCACGATAAGTGCCAAGATTTCAACCTTCGGTCAACTTTGACTCGACCGAAATGGTCGAAACACAATCGTAAGCTAGAACTCTTACATTCTAGTAATATTCAATCATTTACCTTAATTTTGCAACAAATTGGAAGTCTCTAGCACAATATTTCGATTTATGGTGAATTTTTGAAAAAAACTTTTTCCTACGTCTGTGCGGTAACTCGGCCGAACATCTCGGAAATTCTTTCGCTACTTTGTTGTAATGTTTGCACCGGTTTGTATTAGTCGTTACATAAAGTTTTATATATTAAAATGTGTGCAATTTCATTTAGAATACAAAAAAAAAAAAATAACTCATGGTTGTAGCTTCTATCATTTTGAAATATTTTCATATAAATCACGATAAGTGCCAAGATTTCAACCTTCGGTCAAGTTTGACTCGACAGAAATGATCGAAAAACGCAATTTTAAGCTAAAAGTCTTACATTTTAGTAATATTCAATCACTTACCTTCATTGTGCAACAAATTGGAAGTCTCTAGCACAGTATTTCGATTTATGGTGAATTTTTGAAAAAAACTTTTTCCTTACATGCGTGCGGTAACTCGGCCGAACATCTCAGAAATTCTGTCGTAACTTTGTCGTAATGTTTGCACCGTTTTATATTAATCGTTACATAAAGTTTTTATATGAAAATGTGCGCAGTTTCATGTAGAATACAACAAAAAATAACTCATGGTTGTAGCTTCTATCAGGTTTGAAATATTTTCATATAAATCACGATAAACAGAACAAATTCGACCTTCGGTCAACTTTAACTCGACCAAAATGGTCGAAAACTGGAATTGTAAGCTAAAACACTTACAGTCTAGTAATATTCAATCAATTACCTTCGTTTTAAAAGACACGGGAAGTCTCTAGCACAATATTTCGATTTATGGTGTATTTCTGAAAAAAGCTTTTTTTTACGTCCGCTCGTAACGAATTCATACATCATTTTGTGATATTATTTTCTCTGTGTTGCTTTGATCGTTTTACAATTTGTTATATACCAAAATCATTGCAATTTAGTGTACAATACAAATAAAAAATAACTCATTAGCTTTAACCGTTTTGCTCACAGCGGGATTTGTATACAATTATATATGTGTTACGTATCAGCCTCGAAGGCAGTAACAAAAATTATTTAATTTAAAACCCAAAGATGTTGAACGGATTTTATGGGTTCAATTGGGATCCCAGGGCTACGTCAAGAAAGAAGTGAAGGATAATAAGAATAAATAACTATAAAAATAAATTATAATAGTAATAATAATAATAATAATAATAATAATAATAATAATAATAATAATAATAATAATAATAACAATAACAATAATAATTAGCTTTGGCTGGTATGACGATACGGGACCTTAGATAGATAAGGTATCCGGATGACGATGGATGGGTCCAAGATCTTCTGTCACATGGTCTTCAGGTATCTGGATGACAATGGATAGGTCCAAGATCTTCTATCACTAGGTCTTCGGTAGTTCGATAGAGAGCTCTGTCGGGATGTCTTTACGTCGTATGGCAATTACGACGGGAAGCCACCTTCATAATCAGGGAAACTCGGGAACAACTTCCAGCAAGGGCAGGATCCAGTTCGGGGCCACCACAAGCGATCCACCAAAATCATAGCCTTCAAAGTCCGCACTGCGTCCAAGATACAAATCCAAGTCAAGTTCTTCTCACGGGAGTAAGCAGGTGACTTCTCTCAAATCCAGTCAAGTTCTCCTCACGGGAGTAAGTAGGTGACTTCTCTCAAATCCAGTCAGGTTCTCCTCACGGGAGTAAGTAGGTGACTTCTTCTCAAATCCAGTCAGGTGGTGACTTCTACATCCGACTGCAGTTCCAGGCCACTCATCAACTCGGTTGCCCATCAGCCAACCACCAAAGAGGAGAAATAAGTATCAGTCTTAACCAGCCAATTATACGAGAGAACAACTAAACGAGAATAATAAATATTAATAAATAATTTACGGCCGTCAATGAACAATTAGTCAAAAGGGTTAAACTGCCATGATTATGAAAGTAAAGCAGCTAAGTAACCACTGCAGCAACAAATATACGGATGTCAACAACTGATAAACAACCAACTATCATTGACGAGTGACTAAACTATCGTTGACAAGTGACAACAAATAAACCCTTAAAGGCAGATAATACCAATTCAGGAACACAAACAACATATATAAATATATGTACAAATACGAACTCATGGGTTCGTAACACCCTCCCCCTTAAGAAAAGAAAAGGAAAAACAATTTCTTTTCTTTAAAAATAAAATACCTATTCTAATATAATAATTACTAAAAGTCCCATTGGTAGGCTAGACGGGGTAACCACGATTCAACCGACCAATAAGACTTCCAGAACATCTTTAAAAATATCTTCATAGGATAAAATTAAATCTACTAACTGTACTCTATGAGCCTCTGACAAATGTGATAATTTAGTCTTCAGATTTTTTAATATTTCTAAATTACTACTAGTCCATCCTATTTCCACAAATTCCTCACCACTCTTCCGCTTTCTTCTGAACTAACATACTAGGCTCTACTTTCCTATCACAATATAATTTAAGCATATTAATATGGCAAACCCACTGTTTCTTCTTCCTATCAGGTGTGTTAACCACATAATTAGAGTCGTTAATTTTCTTCTCAATTCCATAAGGACCCACAAACTTAGCTTGCAATTGATTCTCAACTAAAGGTAATAATATCAAGACTTTGTCTCCCTCTTTAAATGTCCTACACTTAGTTTTCACATCAAACACCTCTTTCATTTTTCTTTGTGACTTAACTATAGTATCCTTAGCTAATTCCCAAGCTGCAAAAAGTCTACTTCTGGAATTTGACACCCATTCTAAAATATTGGAATTTGGTTCCTCACTTTCCCAACTATCTCTAAGCACCTCTAATGGGCCCCTTACATGGTGTCCAAAAATTAACTCAAAGGGAGAGAAACCTAGAGAGTCATTAGGCATTGATCGAACAGCAAATAATATGTATGGTAGATCTGTTACCCAAGAACTATGATTATCTATACAATATTTCTTAATCATGCTTTTCAAAGTCTGATGGAATCTTTCAATGTCTCCCTGGCTTTCTGGATGGTAGGTTGTAGAGACTATATGTTTGATTCCTAACTGCTTCATCTGATCCTTGAAATATTTAGACATGAAATTACTGCCTTGATCTGATTGGATGGTTTTAGGCAGACCATAACGTGAAAAGAAATCTACCAGACATTTAACAATTACGGAGCCTTAATTGATTTCTATGGAATGGCTTCTGGATATCTAGAAACTCTATCCAATATAGTTAAAATGAATTCTTTGCCAGCACTGGCTCTTGGTAGCGGGCCAACCACGTCTATCAAGATGTGCTGGAAAGGTTCACCAATAGAAGGAACAGGTATTAGTGGAGCTTTGGGCACTATTTCATTGGGTTTACCAGTCAACTGACATATGTGGCATGATTTACAGAACCTAGCAATGTCTTTCTTCATTTTTGTCCAATAAAAGTTACGCCTGATACGCTCTAAAGTTTTGCTTAGGCTATACCTACATGTCCTGCAAATATATCTTCATGTCCCCTTCTCATTATATGACTTCTAAATTTCTCAGGCAGTACTATCTGGTCAACTCTCCTCCACTCTCCAGAACTACATTTCCCAAACAGTATATCCTCCTTCAAGTAATACAAATCTCCTTCCTTACCTCCTCTCTCTGCTATTTCTCTCAAACGACTAACCTCAGGGTCATCTTTCTGCTCTCTAACTAAAGACTCCCTAGACCATTCATCGGCCTCCATACTAGATACTACTTCTCCACCATTTAATTCTAACTCATTTTGCCATTCTCCTGGTCCTCAAAAAACTTTCCTATCTCACACTCCTCCTCAGCTTTTAACTCCTTCGACTGAGCTCTGGTAACAGCACTAACTGGAAGAACTTCATCTACAAAGTCTAAGGGTTTCTCAAACTCACTGTCTACTGGGTTACAAATTAATAAGGGATCAGTTCCCACATTACCTTTGGCTAAATCATTACCTAACACTAATCCTATTCCCGCAATAGGTAAATTCTTAACCACTGCCACTTTTACCTCACCCTCTATTATACTACACTTAAGTTTAACAGTAATCAATGGGCAAGACACAACACTATCATGAAAGCCACCTAATAATACTACTTCATTTTCACAAATCTCAACATCTGGGGGTACCACAGATCCTAACAATAATGTCTGAGCTGCACCAGTATCCCTTAAAATTACTACTTCCTCCTCACTACCTGGCTTATTCATAAAATCTACTGTACCATGGGATACATAAGGACCTGAAATCCTTCAATAACTCCCCTATCCTTTATCTCTCTCGCTTTTCTAAGCTTAATACCCTTATCTGCCCCAACTAACATCGTTTTCTTACTAGGAGGATTACCTTTTAACTTATAACACCTAGCCATAACGTGACCCTTCATACCACACCCATAACATACTATCTCCCTAGGGGGTAGGTTACTTCTCCTATAAAAATTATAACTATTGGGAGAGGGAGATTTAAAATGTCTACGTGGAGACGAAGGCTTAAAATGTCTAGGAAGGGACATGTTACTTTTTCCTGCCTCAACTCTTGTCTCCCCTTCATACACTTTCTTATGGGTCAAACTATATTCATCTGAGGTTCTAGCGGCTACTTTTAATGTTTCTACTTGAGTTTCCTCTAAATGAGCTTTTAAATCTTTTGGTACACAGTTTTTAAACTCCTCCAACAAAATTAGCTCCCTCATATCCTGCATATTTCCTACTTTCCTGGAATTACACCAGTCTTCAAATAACCTTTCTTTGCATCTAGCAAACTCTGAATAAGTCTCATCACTTGCTTTCTTTAACTCCCTAAACTTCTGCCTATAGGCCTCAGGCACTAAGGCATATGCTTTCAAAATAACATCTTTCACTAATTCATAATTAGAGCTATCCTCAACTGACAAAGCTGAATATGCTGCCTGGGCCTTCCCAACTAACACTACCTGCAACATTATAGTCCAGTTTTCTACCGGCCACTTCATCTGTTTTGCCACCTTTTCAAAGCTGGCAAAAAACTTACTGACTTCTCTCTCACTAAATTTAGGCACTAACTTAATATTGTGGATCAAATCAAAAGACTCATCACTTCCCTTATTCCTACCTCCAAACTTCAATTGAGCTAGTTTAAGTTCGTGCTCTCTCTGTCTCTCCTGATGTTCCCTCTGTCTCTCCTTATGTTCCCTCTGTCTCTCCTCATGTTTCCTTTCCTTTTCTCTATCCTCTCTATCTTTCTCCTTAGCCTCATTTTCTAATTGCTTCAACTTAATCTGCAACTGTAATTTAGTTATTTCATACCTATCTTTACCAGTCTCACTGACCTCATCATCATCATCAACATTATCACCCTCCACAAGGCTACTTCGGCTACCTCTACTACCTCTCCTACTTTGAACTGGCTTAGGATCTTCATCCTTCCTAACTGGAACTGGTTTATCCTCATCAATAGAATCTGCCTCTAAACAAAGATATTTCATAACCACCGACTTGATTACTTGCTTCCTATCAGCTCTACTTACATCTAGCCCACCATATTCTGCTATTAATAAAAGTTCATCTTTCTTTAATGATTCAATGTCAACCTCCAATGTTTCCGTATTTATAAATGGTTGTACATCTTCGATACTGGTTAGAACTGCCATTTTTTTTTTTAAAAAGAACTAGATGAAAAAAAAAATACTAAACCCTAACTCCTAAATTCTATCCTCCACCTCAAACCTGAAGAGCACTGGATAATCCCGCTGAGGATGCCATTTGTTACGTATCAGCCTCGAAGGCAGTAACAAAAATTATTTAATTTAAAACCCAAAGATGTTGAACGGATTTTATGGGTTCAATTGGGATCCCAGGGCTACGTCAAGAAAGAAGTGAAGGATAATATGAATAAATAACTATAAAAATAAATTATAATAGTAATAATAATAATAATAATAATAATAATAATAATAATAACAATAACAATAATAATTAGCTTTGGCTGGTATGACGATACGGGATCTTAGATAGATAAGGTATCCGGATGACGATGGATGGGTCCAAGATCTTCTGTCACATGGTCTTCAGGTATCTGGATGACGATGGATAGGTCCAAGATCTTCTATCACTAGGTCTTCGGTAGTTCGATAGAGAGCTCTGTCGGGATGTCTTTACGTCGTATGGCAATTACGACGGGAAGCCACCTTCATAATCAGGGGAAACTCGGGAACAACTTCCAGCAAGGGCAGGATCCAGTTCGGGGCCACCACGAGGGATCCACCAAAATCACAGCCTTCAAAGTCCGCACTGCGTCCAAGATACAAATCCAAGTCAAGTTCTTCTCACGGGAGTAAGCAGGTGACTTCTCTCAAATCCAGTCAAGTTCTCCTCACGGGAGTAAGTAGGTGACTTCTCTCAAATCCAGTCAGGTTCTCCTCACGGGAGTAAGTAGGTGACTTCTTCTCAAATCCAGTCAGGTGGTGACTTCTACATCCGACTGCAGTTCCAGGCCACTCATCAACTCGGTTGCCCATCAGCCAACCACCAAAGAGGAGAAATAAGTATCAGTCTTAACCAGCCAATTATACGAGAGAACAACTAAACGAGAATAATAAATATTAATAAATAATTTACGGCCGTCAATGAACAATTAGTCAAAAGGGTTAAACTGCCATGATTATGAAAGTAAAGCAGCTAAGTAACCACTGCAGCAAACAAATATACGGATGTCAACAACTGATAAACAACCAACTATCATTGACGAGTGACTAAACTATCGTTGACAAGTGACAACAAATAAACCCTTAAAGGCAGATAATACCAATTCAGGAACACAAACAACATATATAAATATATGTACAAATACGAACTCATGGGTTCGTAACAATATGAAATTTTTTTTTTTGCGCTGTCATATATTTCAATATTTATATATGATAATGATATTTCTTTTTCATTTCTGATGGTTGCATACTAAACTTCAGGCAATGTCAAAAAAAGTAGCCAAAAATGAACTCTTAATCTTAAAAACTAAGCGTGCTGTGATTTTTTGAAAAAAACTTTTTTTCCACTTCGGCGCTAACTCCCGAACGCCGCTGGCATACGGCAGACACTTTCGTAAATAGAGGCTCGGCGTTTAAGGGTTAATTTTCATTTACTAAGATTTTCTTTTAAAATCTAGAGTAATTCTTGATAGTTTAAATTTTGCTTGATTAATTTAATTTCTTGATAAATTAAAGTTTTTGTAATTTAATTTTGTTTAATAATTTAATTCAAGAATTAATTAAATTTTGTGTTGTTTTCAAGTAATAGAAAATTTTTCAGATTGTGAATTCTAATCATAAATTTTGAATTTAACAATGAATTTTTGTGTTTAAAATAAAAAAAAACAGCGTTTCATTTATTGACCACCAATGAATAGGATTAATTGTGTGCATAAGGCAGTGATAAACATGTTTTGTTCCTTTAGTTTTGCTGAAGTGATTGAAGATCAGGGTAACAGTTAAAGTTGTTTGATGGAGTGATGCCCTTTTATTCTAGTATATTTCTTGTTTAAATGTGGATACCTCACAATTCTTTTGATAAACGTAGTTTGATTTTTCACATGATTAATGAATTTTTTAAGGGATCACTGTTACCTTTTGAGTACTCAGTCGTAAGTTAAGTATACCTTAGTTTTATCAGACCACTGAGCTGATTAACAGCTCTCCTAGGGCTGGCCCGAAGGATTAGACTTATTTTATGTGGCTAAGAACCAGTTGGTTACTTAGCAACGGGACCTACAGCTTATTGTGGAATCCGAACCACATAATAGAGAGAAATGAATTTCTATCACCAGAAATAAATTCCTCTAACTCTTCATCAGCCGGCCGCGGGAATTGAACTCCGGCCCATCGAATGACAGTCTGAAGCTCAACCAACTTGGCTAACAAAGGGCTTGTACTCAGTCGTAATCCTTTTGTTATGAGAGCTCAGGTATCTGGCTGAAGTGAGGTATATTTTTGAAATCTGTGATTAGTTGTGTAATAACCAGGTATATATATATATATATATATATATATATATATATATATATATATATATATATATATATATATATATATATATATATATATATATATATATATATATATATATATATATATATATACATACATATATATATATATATATATATATATATATATATATATATATATATATATATATATATGTATATATATGTATATTATATATATATATATATATATATATATATATATATATATATATATATATATATATATATATATATATATATATATATATATATATATATATATATATATATATATATATATATATACACACATTCAGACCTAAGTGGCTATAATAACGGACCTGCAACATTCTCTTTGATGAGCCAACATAACTACCAAGACATCTTGGGCATTCAAATTTGTAAATAATATTGGACTTCATAAAGGTCTGTAGCTTGTCCTTATAATTAAAAAGCCGCCAATCTTTAGTGGATTCATAGGTATTAAATTGAGTGTTAGAAATCCAAACTCTTTTTCAATTATTTGTTTGACTTTGGATCTAAGAAAGTCGGAGTGCGTAAATGGTATCGTAGCGTACATAGTCAGTTTAGGAACATTATATTTCACAATAGAATCCGAAAAGTTACGTGCTACAACCTTGTTAACTATTTTATAAAAAGTCTTTGTGGGGTATGAATTTTTGGTAAAATACTCCAGTAAAAATTCAATTTCGGAGTGGAAATTTGCCCAGCTAGATGTATAACGGAGGGCTCTAAAAACTAGAGTTGTTATGGCATTAATTTTAAAAGAGAAGAAACACGAACTATAAAAGTTACCTCCAAGGCCTGTATAAGTACTTTTCTAAAAACTGATGTACTAAAATTATGGTCAGAGCGGGTGATTTTACGTCTAAAAAAGCTAGTGTACTCTCAGTCTCCTGCTCAATAGTAAATCTAATGTTGGGATGGCTAGAGTTAACGTAATCTAGAAAAGATTGACATTGCCACGAATGTTTAAATAGGGCAAAAGTATCATCCACATATCTCCTATAGTAAAGGGGTTTAAAGGATTCGGGACAGTTGTTTAAAAACTCTTCTTCTAAATGTGCCATAAAAAAATTTGCGAAGAGAGGGCCCAATGGGGACCCCATAGCAACTCCTCGACCTGCAAGTAAAGTTGTTTGTTAAAAATAAAAGCAGAATCTTGCACTGCAAGTTCCAAGAGAGACTTAAAAGTTGTCTATTAAAACCGGGAAAGATAACACCACTCTCATAAAAACTTTGTCCAGAATAATCTCAATAGTTTCGGAGACTGGCACATTTGTGAATAACGACTCAACGTCTAAACTGGCCATATATAAATCACCATCCTGATGTACTATTTGTTGTTGGAAGTCAAAGCCATTTTTAGCGCAAACTGGGATATTGAGTAATCATTTAATAAGTGAACTAAGTACTTAGAGATATTATAGGAAGGGCTATTATACGAAGACATAATTGGCCTGATAGGTATGCCATCCTTATGGATCTTAGGGAGCCCATACAAAATGCCAAACGATGACCCTGTAACAAACAATTTTTGGAAGGTTTCTTCATTTAAGATGTTATCTTTCTTTAATTTTCTAAGGAATCTATTAATCTTATCTTCCCTTCTGTAGATTTCTAAGAAGCTAGGTTCTCCAATCAGTAAAAATTTTGTATTATCAGAAAGTACTGAATTAACTTTATGTAGATAGTCTTGTTTATTCATTAACACTACTCCCTTGCCCTTGTCGGGTTTGCAAATAACGATATTTTCCACTTTACTTAAATTTCTTAAAATTTCCAAATCTTCCTTTCTAAAGAAGGGAGCCCATTTATTTTTTAAGTTCTTATAGGTGTCATGCAGGAGAAGAGAAAGTTTCTGTTGCAAGCTACTGAGATTAGCACTAGCACAATTCAAACCCTTGAGTCTTTGGAACAACACCTCAAAAGGAAAGTAAAAATACGAGAAATTAGGTCTATATGACGGAATACAGAAGTCCAGGCCGAAAGATAAAAGAAACTCTTCCCTCTTCGAAAGAACATTTAGAAGAAGAGTTTTTAAACAACTGTCCCGAATCCTTTAAACCCCTTTACTATAGGAGATATGTGGATGATACTTTTGCCCTATTTAAACATTCGTGGCAATGTCAATCTTTCTAGATTACGTTAACTCTAGCCATCCCAACATTAGATTTACTATTGAGCAGGAGACTGAGAGTACACTAGCTTTTAGACGTAAAAATCACCCGCTCTGACCATAATTTTAGTACATCAGTTTTTAGAAAAAGTACTTATACAGGCCTTGGAGGTAACTTTTATAGTTCGTGTTTCTTCTCTTTTAAAATTAATGCCATAACAACTCTAGTTTTTAGAGCCCTCCGTTATACATCTAGCTGGGCAAATTTCCCACCTGAAATTGAATTTTTACTGAGTATTTTACCAAAAATTCATACCCACAAAGACTTTTTATAAAATAGTTAACAAGGTTGTAGCACGTAACTTTTTCGGATTCTATTGTGAAATATAATGTTCCTAAACTGACTATGTACGCTACGATACCATTTACGCACTCCGACTTTCTTAGATCCAAAGTCAAACAAATAATTGAAAAAGAGTTTGGATTTCTAACACTCAATTTAATACCTATGAATCCACTAAAGATTGGCGGCTTTTTAATTATAAGGACAAGCTACAGACCTTATGAAGTCCAATATTATTTACAAATTTGAATGCCCAAGATGTCTTGGTAGTTATGTTGGCTCATCAAAGAGAATGTTGCAGGTCCGTTATTATAGCCACTTAGGTCTGAGCTACAGAACTGGCTCACGTATAACTAATCCCGAATTTTCTAGCATTAGAAATCATGCCGTTAAATGCAAGGTTAATATAGATAAAAAACATTTTTCCATCATGGAACTACCAAACAATCGGCTTATTTAACGACCCTTGAGTCTTTGTTTATTAAACGTCATGCACCTCTTTTAAACTCCAACGTGTCTTCTTCTCCTCTGCACTTGGCCTAAGTGTACTCTGGGCATGCGTGAGCTTGTGGTCTCACTTCGTCTTTCCCCTTCTATTGATCAGGTAGACTTAGAAAAATCTCCTTTCTTTTTACTTTTTATGTATGTTGTAATTTTAAAGAATTTAACTGCCGTTTTTTAATTTAGCTTTTATTTTAAATTAGAGAATTAATGTGTATTTTTCAATTTTACAGACTGATGATGTGTTTAAGTAACACGAAACGTTTCTTAATAAATATGCAACTGTTTTGTTGACTGTCGTCTTCTTTGGACTCCTGCTTGCTGCTATATATATATATATATGAAATGTTTTATCACACCGTGATTTATATACAATCATAAAACGACAAATGTCGCTTAATATCAAATTCACGCTACCTCGGGAATATCTCCGAAGGAGAATTATCACCGAAGGTGAATTTATATAGGTGATAAATGGATTGGTACCGCCGGGACATGAACCCTCAACACGGACCTATTCAGCGACTCCAGTTGACATTACCACTGCGCCATCAAGAGAGGTACCAATCCATTTATCACTTATATAAATTCCCCTTCGGTGATAATTCTCCATCTGAGATATTCCCGAGGTAGCGTGAATTTGATATTAACAACATTTGTAGTTTCATGATTATTATATATATATATATATATATATATATATATATATATATATATATATATATATATATATATATATATATATATATATATATATATATATATGGGGGTCCGGCTGTGTGCTGATACCATCGATGTCCGGATTATGTGTGTGTATGTAATATATTCCCCAGTATTGTAATGGTAATACAGGTAAATAATTCTTGATCTCTATAGATGATTGATTTACGCTGATATAAGAGTCAGCCGGAAGCCTTAGTTTCAGACGGCAGCTGCAGACCCTCAAAATTTTACTTCTCTAAGTAAACTTTACCATTCTATATCTGTCTGAAACTAAATCTCCCACCTGACTCTATGTTGATGTAAATTAATCACCTTCAGAGATCGAGAATTATTTACCTGTATTAGCTCCACAATACAGGTGAATACAACGCACCAGTTTAATTTATTCTCTCTCTCTCTCTCTCTCTCTCTCTCTCTCTCTCTCTCTCTCTCTCTCTCTCTCTCTCTCTCTCTCTCTCTTAGAAGTGACCTCTAAAGAGTATTCTCACACCAGAAAAGAAGATAAATATTACAAGTGCTATGTTTAGTTGTTGCCAGATTATACTTAATCACAATAGTTGGTTACTTTACAGCATATGAAGACCATAGCAATTGAGGCTATACACCTCACAATTTGCTAGAAGAATAAACAGAACATAAAAAATTACCCCATAAACAAGCAAAAAAAAAAGAAAAAAAGAAACACGCATAGAACAAAATGACACGGTAGATTATTATACATGGGAAATCGCAAATGAAAAATAGTATCATTAAAAAATTCAATTTCAATGCAGCCATACATAAAAATATTTACAGGAAACAAGTTTAATTGAGAATGACTAGGCTACTTATTCTAAGTCACAAAACGAAAACTGGATTCTTTTACATGACTCCGTAAAACAATCAAAGGTAATATTTATACGATATGCATTTTTCTCAAAACATTAGCTTTGTACATTCAAATCTCCATAACTCATCTATTTATGAATGGGTTTCAATACTTTAAAAACATTATATTCGGTAACTATGTGGGAATAATTTTGCAACCTCGTTTTCTTTTTAATTTATATTCTTTTTTTACATATAATATTTATTATAATTTTTAGCATTTTTTGGTACTATTTACTGTTTTATTTTTTCATAGCAAACAAAACCTAACATGACAATTTTATTCTTGCAGAGGGTTTTAAAAATGTTGGGAAAAATGTATAAAAAATAAATATTGAAAAATATACATAACCCAACCCCCTTGGCCGATAACCGTAAAACACTGAATGATTACAAATATTACTCTCGTAGGCAGCTCCTTACTAACAAAGCTTACGACATCAATCTTAGTGAAAGTTGCACACTATAGCAGTTGGACATGTATAGTAGCCTATGCCAGTGCCGTAGCGGCGACGTTGACCACACCAGGGAACATCAAAAATATTTTAAAGAACAGCATATCATAGCCAGTTTAAGGATGAAGTCAAGACCATGAAAGGGATAATTGTCAACGGTGCCACGCCTGCAGATCTTAACGAGTGTCTCCTTACAAGTCTACTGCCGCCCGTTCCTGGTCAGCACCCTTATACTAAGGAATAGCACCGCTCTCCTTGGAGAGATGTGGGAGTTGACCAGTGTGGTATATAAATTTAAATGTACCGAAGGGGCATGTCGAACCCTCAGCCATTTCTTCATAGATCGCACCACTCTACGACGACGATTGCAAGTTCACGGCTACCCAGGAGCAATACTCAAACATTATGTGGATTCCCACGGCTGGAAACCAACATCAGAAGAATTATTAGAAGGCAGAGAGATCGTGCGTAGTGAAGCCCGGTTCCACAGATAATGAACAGCAGAAGACATAGGCATTAGTCAATAACGACCTGCATTAAACATACGAAGGAACACGGACTTCGTCCTCCCTACTTCAAGGAAAGCACAAGACGTCTGTGAGAATCCGAAGGAAGAAAAGAGCGGCAGAGCTCCCAAGTGCAATAGAAAAAGCCAACAATGGGACAGATAAAAAATATCGGCCACTTTGTTGAACGCCGCGGCACAGGGCGCGTCATATGGATCACCAGAAATACCCCTTCTGCCGCACAGACTACTAGTGAGAGATTGAGACCCACTGACCAATACAAATTCATCACTCTAGTGACGTCATATTTTACATTTAAAGATTAGCTTCTCAGGCTGTATGCTGTAATAAAAATTGTTAATGTCAATTCGTAATTTAATCCTGAAGACGCTGAAGATAGGTGTAAAAAGGGTCTGTCGTCCTGTAAATGGAAGCAAAAGTGAATAATTTTTCTTTATTCCTGAGAAACTTACCTTCAGAGAAACATAAGTATAGACTGATTCAGACTCTAAACATAAAGACAATTGCACACACACATACAGTATGTATGTATATATATATATATATATATATATATATATATATATATATATATATATATATATATATAATGTGTGTATCATTATATACTCACACTTACATAAATACATGCATATATATATGTATATATGTGTATGTATATATATATATATATATATATATATATATATATATATATATATATATATATATATATATATATATATATATATATATATATATATATATATATATATATATATATATATATATATATATATATATATGTGTGTGTGTGTATATGTATGTATATATATATATATATATATATATATATATATATATATATATATATATATATATATATATATATATATATATATATATATATATATATATATATATATATATATATATATATATATATATATATATATATATATATATATATATATATATATATATATATATATATATATATATATATATATATATATATATACAGTATATGTATATATATGTGATGCGTGCAAGAGGTAGGAAGAGCTTTGACACACTTCAAAAAGTTATGGTTTCGCGTTACTATCTCGATCTGTTACAAACTTGGAAATGAGACCATAATGAACGTAGCAGCATATAATTCCCTAAAGCTCTACATCAACATTTAGATGAGTAAGATTAAAGACACGGTTAGCCAGAAAGTTGAAGACACCAAAGTTTATGAAAAGTTAAAAGGAAACTCAGAATTACCGAGGGTTTTATATATGGTTTTGAATTCCGTTAAGAAATTTAAGAAGAAAGCGATCTTGAAAGAAGCCTCTAAGTAAAAAAAAAAAAAAAAAATGGACTGTAGGCACAAACCAGAGGAGAACCAGGAAAAGATCATTTAGTTTCTTGGACATAAAACGTTTCCAGTATTTGTCAATGGATCGTTAAGAGGAGCACCTGAAGAGCTTTCCTAATGGCCTGTGGCAGAAGAAAGCTTACCTGAAGGGTTTGGTTGTCTTGTTGTCGTTGAAATCAGGTGTTTTTCCTCGGAAACGACAAAAATACAACTTGTTTTCGTTTGGATGGAGAAAGCAACGGACGCCCTTTCATATCAAAACTGCCCAGAATAATCTCGGCATGGGAGCCAGCGGGGAAGAGGGTGGATGAATCTTGGGTAAGGGATGGTTTTCAAGATGTAGTGGAGCGGGATAATGGTAAAAAAAGTGCAAATGGTGATACAAGCAACAGATTTGGCATGAGAACTCTTATTATCTCCATAAATCAAAATCAACCTCCGGCTACCTCAATATTTGGCTATTTCCAAGATGGCTGCCACTTTTCCAAAATGGCGGCAAATTTGCTGTATATTTCAAATATTTTCATTTCATAAGCCTATAAAAGTTGCATACTGTCCATATAATGATTGAGAATTTGTATTTTGGCATTCTTACTGTCATGAAGAGATAAAGTGAACCCATCTTTCCAATATGGCCACCATATGAACACCATATTTCCAAAATGGCAGCCAAAGATAAAAGAGTATGTATCTCCTGAGAGAAACCAATATGTTTTGTGTATCAGTTAGTTTTAGCAAGTGCAGCTGCAGCGTGCTGTGCAGCTAAGTCCAGATTTGTAGCACTTGCACCTGCCATGGCATTCCTTTTTGCAGCCACACTTATTCAGTTCCTGGCAAGATTTAGCTACTACTGGCAAATCTGTCCAATATGGAAACCAGGTGCCATCAATCTGTTGCCATCCCCAGTGTCTTGGACTGGGCAAAACTGGATGACATACTAAAGACTGGCATCAAATGTGCCCTGCTTGAAAGGCAGCTCTCTTGCAATGCTCTCTAAGAGCAGCCCTTGTAAGGGGAATGCAATCATAAGCTCTTTGCTTTCTTGCAAAGAGATGAAGTCTAGCCTCATTTACATTTTTATACGAACTGCTTCTGTTGCATATTAGCACCCCGAACTCTTCAATAATTTGCAGGCCTTCATCCTCTACAGTTGCTGGTGTTGAACTTAGTTTGGTGAAGGTGGGTGTGGCACGCTGAAACACAGTCCATGTTTGCCATGCAGACTTCTTCCCCTTTCCATGAAAGGCAGACACCGTGTCACACCCACTAAATGCATGGAAAAAGGAAAGGGCTGAGGCTTTTGTCCCATGACTGCTGCAACTTCATGGATAGGTATCCACCTCATGTCTTCTCCTCTACCAAATTTAATCCATAGTTTGTCCAAACCAGTTTTTTCTATGCTAGATATTGCTATGATGACAGTGTCAGTGTCTGTACTACGTATGATTGCACTTGAGATATCTTCATACTTTGTAACATATGCAGCATGTAAAAGGACTCTAGTGTCTGCCTCTTCGTGAGTGCAGCCTTGTAGGTCAGCAATGTCTTGTTCAGCCTTGCTACAAAGTGCAGCATCCCCTTTAGTGACAATTATGCATAATGTATCATCTGCTTGAGATGAAATGATTGTGTTCGCCAAATATGCAAATAGTTCAGTTTGGTTGTGGTCATTCTTGAGGAAGCTGGCCCAATTGCCCTGAGTTTTCGCTGTGCTAATTACTCTCCGGTGAACTCCTGTGCCTCTGTTTTGTCTTGTTTGTGCTTTCATACTGTCTGTCCTATACACATCAAATACAATGTGTGTTTGCTTGTACTTCTGTATGTGCTTCTGAATCTTGGATAGGACTTCTTATTTAGCATAAGACTAAAATGTAGACCCCTTGGTTGGTCTCAGAGCATTTATAAGAGCTGCACCATCCATTATGATAACATCAGCGGTAGGCTCTTTGTCAGGGATATCTGATGCATGCTGTTCCAGTAGAGGCAGCAGCTGTGACTTGGTGCCCTGATGCATCTGTCCATTCTGTGCCAGTGATGGTGGGCAATTTTGATTTTCATGTTGAAAGAATTCATTTAAATCACACTGTCTGTTCTGGCATGATATGAAGAGGGGTGAGAATAGAATACAATCATCCTTTATGGATTCTGTAGCAGACATCTTACGACTGAACAATAGAATTTTGTTCTTGTGTAATGGTTCATAGAATTTGCTGGGTGTCTTGGGCCTCTCAGTAAAGTTTGTGAACTGTGTCTGTCCAAGGCCCTCCACAGATCTCAAGGATTCACTAACTTTGCTGTCCATAATTTCATGACTGTCTAGCACAATCAGATCCACTGAATCTTCCTCAAAAGGGTTGCCCACTTCTTTGATTACTTTTGCCAGATTTTCAGCCATTTCAATAAACCTTTTCTGCACAGCTTCAGTTTCATCATGATGCTTACCCTCAGATTTTGGATCAGCTTCACTTCTAGCCTCAAACTTAACGATCAGGTGGCTTACTTCAGGACCAGCCACTGTCAACCTTCTGAGAGCATCTTCATATTCAAATAGGCCAACGGCTCCCCCATCTCCTTTCACATGAGCATTATTCTGCTCGTGTGCTTGGTCTATAGCCATTGAGGAAAAAGGCTGAGTGGTTTTGTGGACAGTGAAATTTCCTTTTGTGAATTCATCAAATGTAACATTTTGGAGGGCCTCCAAGTCTCTCAAATGAATTGAAAGCCACCTGGCATAATGTACATGGTCCAGGGCAA
This sequence comes from Macrobrachium rosenbergii, assembly GCF_040412425.1. Classification (NCBI taxonomy): domain Eukaryota; kingdom Metazoa; phylum Arthropoda; class Malacostraca; order Decapoda; family Palaemonidae; genus Macrobrachium; species Macrobrachium rosenbergii. The sequence goes on from NC_089779.1 coordinate 21,529,307, forward strand.
AGAAGAAAGGAATGAGTTCTTGCAGCACATCCTTGTACAATTGGAAATTAGGCTCTCGGTGTGACCTGATGAAAACAAACACTAGAAGTTCTAGCTCAAGCACAAGATTCCAAAAGTAGAATTGGGGACACTCTGATTCTCGTTTTCTGATCCAGCTTTCACAGCTTAGCTCAATTTCTTCTTCTGCTTTCTGGATATATGCCATATAGGCAGCTTTGCACAGCTGATATAAACTGCAAGCTGTCACCTGGTGGGCTAGACATGTCTTCTTCAAATGTGAAGCAGAAATAAACGAATCTCCTGTCCCAGGAGTAGCTATTTCTGGTTTTGCAAGAGCAACAGTCCAACCACTGTCTTTCAAGAGATCACCCAGAATTTTGAATGCTGCCATTTCTATATGCAGCCCTCCAAACACCATACTGCAATGGCCAAACCCCATTGGATCTGCTTAGCAATTGCAAATAGTGACTGCTGGAACTGGGGTTTGGCCAGGATTGAGAAACTGTGTGGTTGCTCTTGCAATATCCATGGCATGTTTTATTATTGCAACTGAATGAGCTGCCTCTTGAAAAAGAGGCAACATTGATGACAAGCTTATTTCAAATGGGTCCTGTCGCTTCTGAGAAGCGTGATGTGCTGCCCAAGATATGGACACAGCATTTTCACTCCTGTCCGACAGACTGACTTTCTCAAGCCATTCATACTCAAGAGAAAGATGCTTTGAAAGCACAACCTGTTGGTGCCCTGCACTTCCACTGGATGAAGGGAGGGGATTCTCATGTTTAGAGTGAGCAGGAGGTACATTTGTGCAATATTCAGGAAGAGAAGGTACTTTTTTTTTTACTTTGTTCCACTTTGGATGTTTTTGGCCAAGTTTCTGTCCTCACCCTTTTCATCAGTGCTCGGATGCTGAAACAAAGATATGTCTGTCCCATGGAAGGATGTTTGTGCAGCTGTGGCACTTGGATTATGGCCCAGATTGTCAATAGCACAAGTTGTAAAGAGCCCCTTTTTTTAGTGTAGTGAGACAAACTACTTCTTCCTCCACAGCTCTTGTTACAACTGCTTCTCCTAACCCTTTAGTCAATTCCAGAACCCTATCATAGCTGATGCTGATTCCATGGTGATGGAATGTATCAGTGAAATGACACTTCCTGGTTTTTGCAAAGGCCAGGAGACCAATATATATTGGAAATGGAGGTTCTCTTGACTTGGAATGTCTGGAGAATGTTGAAGATGCTGGATTCTTTTGACAGTTGAAGTGCAAAAGTTGTGCTAAAGCTACAGTAGATCAGTAGATGATGTTCCATATTTAAGTTGGGATTTTATAGCGCCACTGTTTTGTAGCACACTTACAAATTCCAACAAACTTGGTGGCACAGATTCTCTTTTAGTGTCTGCTGTTAAGGTTCCATCAAATTCTATCTCATGTTCAAGCATTTGTTTCCTCAATATCTTAGCTGCTTTGGCCACGATTAGTGCATCATTGTAGTCACATGCCGTGGCTAGGGCTTCTCCCATTTTCCTTTTGTAGGCAAACCAAATTTCTCTTCCCTTCTTAAAGTCTTCCAGTTCTGGGACGTGGGCAAGTATCTGTTCTTTTAACAGTGTTCAGTGCACAAAGGAAACATCGACTTTAGCTGTTCCAGTCTTTGTTTGTACAAATCAAAAATTTCTACCATTGTAAAATAGCAGCACCCATCTGTAGTCAACAGCTTGTCTCTTGTGTACATCTCAAGCTCAGCAAAAGCATGGGAACATGCCTCTTGTCTGTACAGCAGATAATCATCTCCAATTTTCTGGGAATTTAGCCAGGCCCTTTCCCTGTTGTACACACCTGTCAGACAAGATGGGTGATACATATGGTTCTGAGAAACAATAGCTCCAGCACTAAGCTTGGCCAGAAGTTTCTCATCTAGTAGGTTGGTGGCACATCGTTGCAGCTTTTCATGTAAAGGCAATGTCATGGCCGATCGTAAATCTTTGATTGGTGCTGGTTGGTTACAAATAAAGCATATTCCTTCTCTCTCAGTCTTAGATTCTTCTGCATCTTCTTCACCTGCCTTCTGGCTACTACAAAATGACGTCCTTTTCCTTTCTAGTTTTGTTGTTTTAAACTTCAGCATACATGATTCATATGTTGCTTTGTTATTTTTCAAAGGTCTGCAGAATTCCATCACCTTCATGAAGCCTTTTGGGATGAAATGGTATAGGCATTGCATTTAACTTATAGAATTCAGGGATGTTTGTAGCAAGGGTAACATAGCCAGCACCAGATGCATCAACCAGTCTTTCACGTGTGTCCTCTTGCCACAAGCAACAAAGCTTCCAGTTAGTCATACTATCTCCCTTCAGGAAAGACGTTGACTTCCAAGATTGTCCTGCCATTGCTCTTGTTCTATAGGATGAGGGTTTATCCTTTACCACCTATATAACATATATGCACTTTCAGATATGGGATACAACTAGGCTCAGATATGTCATAATCCTACCCCTAGCTCGATCATTCATCCAATGCTTTTAATTCCCGTGTAATCTTTACACCATCTAGAAGACTAAAGCCCCATCTTCCTTGGCTTGGCTCTCCCGCGCTGGCACAGCCTGTCAATTCAGGCGCAGCTGTTTAACTTTGAAGTGGGGCTAGCTAAACAGCATTTGGGAAACTAATAACAAATCTCTGCCATTAGCTAGCACTGAACCCCATGCTGAGTTTCACTGCTATAGTGTCAACCAGTGTGCCCTAGTAGTACACTGACACTACACTATTACACTTTTACATTAAGCTTATCACCCATTTTTTTTTTCTAAATGAGGATAAAAATTAATTAACTGGAGATTAATTGATTTCTAATCTACAAAAAATGAACTGATCAGGCTGAAGTTACCCCAAACCCATGTATTACCCGACCTTTAGCCTCATATTTGAGCTTAAGTCCCAATTTTTGGCATTTTGGCGGACATTTTTGATATAGTGATAGCCATCTTGGATGTTTCTATGCAGAGAAATGATGCATCTACATACATAAAGGCTTGTTTTTAACATTTTAATATAAACTGGGAGTGACTTAGAGATTTGAATGTGATTAATCAATGAAATACCAATATTCAAATATCCACAGGACACCATTTTGAAAACCTGTCGGCCATCTTGGAAAATGGCAAAATTTTGTGTGGCCGGAGGCTGATAATGAGACCAAGGGACAAGAAGAATAGTTGAGCCAAGTTTCATGCTTGTATTACCATTTGCACTTTTCCTCTCTTTTATTTGTAGTTACTCCCTCCACTAATGATGGAATTGCGGTAAATGATGGATGAAAATAGTATCGATTTTTTTTTATCTAACAGATCACACAGACTTTGTGTTGACTTTTTTTTGTTTTTTGTTTTTCTGAGGAGAGAGTTTTAAGCTTTGGTTTAGTAAGGACTTTTGAAAATGTTAAGCAAATCCTTTCAACCATACGGCCAGTCAGCCTACATATATTACAATGGCGCCTTATTGTATCAGCACATCGAGACGTTGTCTTTGAGCATCATTCAGTTATTGTCTAAAATAAAGTTGCCTTGCTCCTAACTGTTTCTGTTTCAACAATTTCAAACTAGTTTGTCTCTAGTTTCTTTAGTTTATCCTCATCACCCTCACCTGTTTCCTGTTGTACTGCTTACAAGCTCTTTCTTACTCTCTCTTCGTCAACCCCAATACAATGTTGGGGAAAGGGAAACCACCACTGAGAGAATCATCCAATGCTTGCCTAGATAAACAATGCCTTGCTTTTGGCTGTTTTCCTTTGCAAATACAGACACAACCCTACTTGCGAAAGAGTTATGGACGTTTATATCTTGAACCCAAATGCAATATTCAGCAGTTTTCACTTAGGAGATATTTAGCTTAAGATTACCATCCTCCTTTCACACTTTTCTTGTTGCAAACACCTTCAAACTTTTCCTTGCAAGGGCCTGCATTGTCTCTTCACCAAACCCAGCACATTGTTAAGAGGAAAGTAAACTAATACTCAAGAGATTTGTTTCTTGGAGTACTTACTGTTGATTGAATAAAATAAAACTTCCTTGCTCTTAGCTTTTAGTTTTTTGTAAAAGAAAACTATTTGTCTGCCCATCCGCACTTTTTTTTCTCCACATTTTTTCTGTTTGCCTTCAGATCTTAAAATACTACTGAGGCTAGAGGGCTGCAAATTGGCATGTTGATCATCCACCCTCCAATCATCAAACATACCAAACTGCAATCCTCTAGCCACATTAGATTTCATTTTATTTAAGGTTAAGGTTAGCCGTGAATCGTGAATCTGGCAGCGCTTTCCGGAGGCGTGTGACGCACCTTCACTTGACTGCATCTAGGGAGCAACTGAGAGCTGGCCGGTCGTAGCTGACAGTTTTATACAGCATTATACGCTGTACAGAAAACTCGATTGCGGTGAAGAAGCTTCCGTGCATTTTTTACTTGTTTATTGTTGCAAACACTTAAAAACTCTTCCTCGTTAGTTTCTGTAATTTCTTTTCATCAAGCCAAATGCAGTTTTAGGAAAACTCAGGAGACACTGTGAAGTTTCATCCAGTGATTGTTTAAATTAAACTTGCCTTGCTTTCAGTGAACTAGTTCCGGTTGTCAATACTTTCAAGCCGCAATACATTATTACAGAAAAGAAAAATACTAACCCCAGTATACTGTAGCATTTCGAAAAATAAACTACTGCTTCAGATATAATGTCTTTAGGAGTATCAGTCAATAATGGCCTAGCTTCAAGTTTCCTAGCTTTCATCTGTTTTCTGTTCAAATGACTTTTAAACTCTTTTTACCTAGTTTATGCAGTTTTTCTTCTCCAACCCCAATAAAATGTTGTTAAAATTGAAACTACCAGTTATGACTTATATAGGCTAAGAGTATGACCCAATGATAACCTAAATGAAAACTGCATTACTTTTAGCTGCTCCCTGTTGCGAACACTTTTATGCTCTGTCACCACTTTCTGTAATTTCTCTTCACCAACTCCAATATAATGTTGGGAACAGGAAACTTCTTTTTATTCCTATTATTTAGGATTACCATCTAACAATGGTTTAAATTAAGCTTACTTGTCTTCAGCGGCTCCCTATTGCAATCATTCTCAAACTCTTCCTTTCTTGGTAACTGAAGTTTCTCTTCACCAACCCCAATCAATACAATTTTGGAAAAAAGTAAACTACTACTTAGATGAACTTTGTGTGAAGGATACAGAGATCTAGTGATGTTACTTACATCCAGAGATTAGAAAAGTTTCCCGGCAACGGTAAAATAAGGTCTAAAGAAATCAGCCTCCAATTTATCTTGAATTTGCTGAAGTCTGTGCACAGACTTTAAATTTTTAGGATTCGCTCATTCAGCCACTTCATTCCACAGCAGAGGAACAATAAATGAACATGTTGGGAAATACAGACTTGTGACATGGAAAATATGATAAAAGTAGACACAAGAAAGTACTCCACAAGTTCTGTCAGTGCTTAAGTGCGAATAGAATTTATTTAATGTATAAGAGTGAACTGAACTGTTGCCATGTTACCATTCTAATCAGTACATTGCGTGAAACTCCGAGGAAATCAGGAACCCAGTCTGTATGTCTGAAAGTAATATTCTATTTTAGAAGACAACGAGTAACTTGGTGACACAAATTCAGTGTAAAGAATGTTTTAATTGCAAGAGAAAAAGTATTTACAAAAGAAAGCCAAGTTGAATAAAAGATAATTAACAGAAGGAGAAATGAAATGTACCAACTATTGTTGCCAAATATTCAGGCCATGTGAGTATATCTTTTTTAAGAAAATATAAAGTAATCGTGATTTAAATAACGTTTACTTTCACAGCCCTACGTTCACTCCTCTTTTAACAACCAAGCCAAAGTTAAGATTATCTTTTGAACGGGGTTTGAAATGTCTTGAGTACGAAGCAATTTGCAATAGGAGTGACAAATTATCGTTTTTAATTGCGGAGTTTAAACTCCTGTAATTGAGACCTTGTTGCCTCTGCTTCCGAATTCAAAAGAAAAGATGGTTGATGACGAAATCTGGAGATCTTCGAGAAACGAGCAGTATATTTTTTTTGAAATGTCAGTCATGTTTTTCGATGTCGAAAATTAGTAGTCTGTTGGATGAAGCTCGAAAATTATGGTTCTTAAGTTAAAGACTTTTCAAAATGACAAAAAGGCAACGATTTCTATAAACTGTATTTCACGACAGAAAGGTTATCATATTTAATTTATGATTCATCTATTCAACTTTCTTTCTGAATATCCATTCAGTTCAGTGATCAGATGGAACAGGAAGTTTGAAGTGGAATGGTCACTCGAGAAAACAGAAGACGACAGGTTGGTAAGAAAAGTGTTTTGTGTGCAACGATAGGAAGATTGAAAACCTGCTAACTATACAGTGACTGAAGTATTGGAATGGAAAAACTTTCAATAGTCAGGAAGTGCATAGTTAATATTCTTTATATATATATATATATATATATATATATATATATATATATATATATATATATATATATATATATATATATATATGGATCCTCGATGGCTCGGTTGGTAGAAGCAGCAACCTCAGACTTCATAGAAGTCTGTGGTGAGGAGGGTTCAATCCCCGCAGCCGACCAGTCAGAGAAGGCGGACACTTTGCTATCCGTGTAGACACCCCGGGATTACGTATGTAATCAACGGATAGGTTTGCTGAAAGCAAATGGGTGTTACAGACTAATACACACATAAACAAAGCCACTCCAACATCTTCTAAAAACATAACAGACACCTCACACGTCTCGAACTGTCGACCTACCCGCCTAGTTCTCCTCACTGCTGGGAGAAAAGGAGCTGGGGATTTGGTACAATACATGTACACATTCATTACCGGGGTCTAAGCGATGTCAGGCAGGGCAGCCGATCGAGGTTACAGCCTACCCCACCGCCAAATCAAAGTCCTTCAAAAGAAGGCATCGTGCTTACCCCATATAAAAATGGGAAAAAAAGCACGTTAAAAACGAAGAATACATATATATATAAATATATATATATACATATATATTATATATATATATATATATATATATATATATATATATATATATAAGATTATATATACATATATATATATATATATATATATATATATATATATATATATATATATATATATATATATATATATATATATATATATATATATATATATATATATATATATATATATATATATATTACCACAGGTAAAAAATAAAAGACAGGGTGTAGGTTCTGACTACTTTCGACTATATTTCTAAGTCATTGACGAAGGACTGATACATAGTATTAGAAATCACAATATATATGCAGTACTACAGACACAATACTGACGAACATATGCAACAATTTGAGACTACAAATCCACACCTGATAGGTGTCAGGGGAGGGGAGAGAAAACCCATTGGTACTACTGCCCCCCGTACTGTTTCTGCAAATATGGTAATCCTTTTTCCATGCATCCCTACTGCTTTCCTTAGAATTTGAATGTTTTACAAATTTCTTTAGAAATTATAGGATCAAGTTTATACATGCTTTCACTGATATTCATTTTATGGCCATAACTTTCTTTTGTAAAGTGTTTTCCAAATATCTCTGCAACTTACTTGGGATCAGATATCTATCCACTCTCCACCTTTAGTTAGGCAGAGGGTCTGGATTAAATTTGTCATGCAATTTCTGGTCGTTTTCCAGGCTTGGTTAGATGGAGTTTTTGCTGGAACCTCCAAGATATACTTTATCCATGATAGTCTCGTAACCTTTTTTATTGTTCTTTTCCGGTTTGCACAAGCTCTGGCATATGCTATTTTGGTTGTCTCACCGAGTGATCTTAAATATCCATGGAAATATGTACTGGTGACTTTCTTAGCAACTGCACATTTCTGGTTCCACCACAGAAAAGTTAGATGCCGTGGAAAACTTGTAGCTCTAGGTATACATTATTTAAACTCTAGTACCACTTCAGTGAAGTGCTGATAACTTTAATTGGAGAAGGGAATTACTTGGAATTCTTTTCAATGTAAGTTAATTTCTCGCATGAACTCAAGTCTACTTTATTTATTTTCCACTTTGGGACGCATGAGGATGGTGTATAATAAATATATTGCAGGTGTATGACCCAGTGGTCACTGCCATATAGGTGCTTACTTACTGACCACTGGTTTCTGGTGCAGGATCCAAGGAACATATTGTCAAGTCTATAGCAGAAGAGGAATTATGGTAGATATCATACCTAGCTGTTGATCAGCTTTTCAATAGAGCTATATCATTACGGTCAAGCAACTGTTCTATCACATCTATCACATACATTACCCCACCAAAACAGTATTAATATTAATATGAATGAGGCTAGCAGTTGGCCAATTAGGTGTTGAAGGTCAGAGACATCTGAATGTCTGTTGTTGCCAGACATATCACAGAGGTGACCTTCCAGTCTAGGCTGCATAAGGAGAAAACAGCATGATCTTTTTATCAGTATAAATTTGTACATTGGAATTGGAATATATGATTTAGCCCAAAAGCCAAACATTGGAACCTATGAGGTTATTCAGCTCTGAATATTTAAAGCACAAGCCTGAAGTATCGTGCCCAGTTGGATGATGCTGCATGTTACTGATCTATGGAGAAAACCTTTGCCTCCTTGAACTCTTTCTCCTGGTTGTGGGGAGATCTGTAAAAATCATTAAACCAGGGTTATATAATTTGTCCCCAAATTTTTGTTTCTTAGAGACATGTTATCTTTGCCTCTGAATACCTGCTTAGTGCTTTTATTTGTTCAGCACTTGAAAGAATACAATGACAATTCCACTGTATGATTGACATTATTCTTGTTTAAGTTGTTTGGAGTAATTTTCCTTGTTAGATTTGTTCCTTCAGGATGTTGAATCTGTGGATTGTTTATAGATCGGTGGCTTTCCATTAGAACCTTTTTTATTTTCCCTATTGCTGTTTATTTCAGGATGCGGATGGATCTTTACTACTGGGCTTTTAATACTCAAGGCACTGGACTTCTTTGGTCTCACTGAAGTGCCAGCACTGTTCCTGTTAGATTCAGGATTACCATTATTTTTATTTCAGCTGTGGAAGAGGGGGGAGGGGAGGATATGGGGCACCTTCTCTCTTCCCTACTTTACTTTCCTCGAGAATCTATCTGTGATGCTTCTTGTATTGTGGGAGATGGTAAAGATAAGGGCAAATTCTAAGAGGTGGCATACCTCCTGGGCACCTGATCCTTTACGCTTCCTGCCTTTTTATGGTGGTATACACTGAATTTATAATAGTTATATTTCTCCTCCTTTGCTGGTGCTACCAGCCACATAGGAGGTTTGGGAGTTTGGGAGTCCTTGCTGGAATGTTCTGTTGGTTCTGATCTCTATCCACATCCCATTCAGAGGGTATATAGGCATCCATATTTCCAGAAGTTTTGTCAGTCAAACTTCCTCTTATGGCAGAATGGCATATTTACTGTGTCTCAATAATGCAGCTAGCTCTGAGCGCATCTCTGTCCTTCTTAAAAGTAGCCCAAGCTTTCCACTTAACCTTTGTCTCATGATAGTTCATTCTAATTCCTGTTAATGAACCAAAGGTACTTAAAATAATGGAGTTGGTTTCATAGTCACATTCAGCCGGTATATCCTCAATATGCAACATCCTCAAATTTTTAACGTTTATTGATTTGATATTACTGCATTGTGTTGATTTATTTTCGTGGTGCCATTTGAATATTGTTTCACAGAGCCAAGTATAGAGGATTGGCTGAGCTATCAGGTGGAGGATCAATTGGTGGATCAGGAGGGACAGGGGGAATAAGAGACAGACCTGGAGAGTAAGTTACTAACTAAAAATTCATTGTTCCTTTAGCTCTAGTCATACTTATAGAATCAGCGGACTGGATGTTTATGAAAAAAAATAAATACTAAGGCCTCCCAGTGCTTTGGGAGGGAAAGAAAATGTCCCCATATGCCTAAAATGCCCAGACCATGGTCATTTACACATGCAGGGCATTGGAACCAAGCTAAGGATTTTGACAACCTAGTATATTTTACCCTATTGAGTTTGTCCTGTTTAGAATGGGCCAGCTTAGTCACCCTGCATGTGCTCTAGAAGAGGAGAAAAGAGTCAGCAACCCACCACATCCCCTACATAGCATATCCACTGGTCGTCGATCTTTTGGCCCTCACAGTGAGTAGGGACCTCACGGTATACCCCACCACTCAGCCGGTTTCAAATACAATGCCAATGAAGCACCAAATTACTAGAACCTCACTGGTAGCGAGAAAGCTGGGAAGTGCAGATTAAGGTAAGCAATGAAGAAGGATAGGGTTAGGAGGATCCACTAAGATAGTGGAGTGGGAGATCACCTCTTTATTAACCCTAAATCAGGGCATCATGTTCAAGGTACGGTCATTTTCATAATCAGTGCCATTCCCAGGTCGTCAAGAAAGAGGAGAGAAACAGGAAAATTTATAGAAGGAGAAATGAAAGGAGTACAGCTCCCAGCTTTTAGTTGAACCCACAGCAGACAGTAAGCACAATAGTGCATACAGGCCCTGCAGCAGATCCCTATGGCCCCACTTTGTCTTATTGTGCAAGGGTATATATTTGCTTAATGACAGATTGTTTGGTTTTACTACCTTGGCAATGTTTTTTGCCTTTAAAGCTTAAAAGCTTTCTAGCCATTCCCACATTGATAAACTGTGCATTTGATTTGCATACCTCATTTTCATTTTTGTATTCATAATAGTTCTTATTGATAGACCTATGATTTTGATTACAATTTATATAATTTGCAAATTTCGTTCTACAGAGGAATAATTATCACAAAGTTTTTCACTTTTACGTACCAGATGGATGGCAAATTTACAATATCTATAATAATGTAGGAGTTTAGGTTTGAACTGATGGGCCAAAAGTCTTGCACTTTCAGTGTATGTTCATAATTAGGTCTGGGTCTTTAAAAGTAAGGGTGGTCATTCTTGTATTTTTTACTTTATGTACCTTCCACACATTCCTTCTTCACTTCTTCTTCTTCTTAGCTCTTCACTAAAACCATAAATAGCTTTATATGAATATGACCCTTCTGCCATAACCAAAATTCCAAGTGTTTTATCTCTACCAACATATTCTCATTTATTTTCATGTTACTGAGCATGTATGCCCGAGTCTTGGATTTAGCGTGGATATGGACAGTTGTCTTCGAATGCTTCCTGCCTTCTTTTGCAGAACCCTAAAATAGTTATCATTTCCAGCTTGGATTTTGCCACTATCAACATGGGTGGCTTTGGAGATTTTCTGAAGGGGAAGTTTCTGCCTTCATTATTCTTTGTATGCTGGCTGGCTGGTTTGTAATCAAGCCCTTTATTTGTGTCAGGGTGCAACTGTAACTTTAGTACGGCCCATTTCTACATTCCTTATCTATTTGTTTGCTTCAAATGTTTCTACATGTTTGCTGAAGGGTATCAGCGCATCCCAGTGTTTACCACCTCCCTGAAAATTCATTGTGGTTTCCTTTACTGTTTCAGATCTTCCAAACTTTTGGGAAAAGGAATCATAATGTTTGAATTTGGAGGCAAAGAAGACATAAAATATTCCTTTTCTTTGCACTGCTTACTTTCACCATAGTATTTTTAAGCGCAGTGGCAGGCATTTCATTTTTACTTGTTTGACCACCAGATTCAGGAAACGGATTATCTGTAGAAGTGTCAGGGGTCGTCATATTGACTCAGCAAGACCACGAGTAGGAGAGAGTTAGAAGCAGGAGCCTTCAACATGCGTTCAATGAGAATTCCACATTTTCGGTCGTCAGTCACGACTTGCTTTAAACAGGTTGAGAGAACTGCAAGGACTATTTGCTAGAAAGTTATCGCCATAAACAAAACAGAAAGGAAAAAAAACCTGCACGAAGGAGGAAGCCCTGAAGGGCCAGAAAATTGATGTAATATGGTCATTTTCACGTAAAGATCTTTGGAAATGAGTAGAAGCCTTCACAGCCGTGTTTGTCCTCTATTTTTATTTCATATAGTATGAAGCCGTTGTAACTACTCTTTACATGTGCCAGAAATGCACGAGAGGAATGATTATACATTAGATGACCCCATAATGTACATCTGGACCACCGCGCTTTTCGAGTCCTCACTGGTGGCACCTTTTGCCAGATATGCTTCACCAACTCGGCCAGCTACCAGTACAAAACAAGAAAAAATACAGCATACCAAAACTTCCCTAATGAAGGAAAGAAAGTTGGAAGATGTAGAATAAGATAGGTAACAAAGAAGACCATGGATTGGGAGGTCCACTAAGAGGTAGGGTGGGCGGTCACCTAAATATTCCCTAACCTATGGGGATGGTCCAAATATAGTGCCAAGGGAGTCAACGAATGTCCAGAATTGGAGAAATACCATGAAGTTTTACTATGAGTAAACGGTTCAAAAGGCTGGACAGTAAGATACTAAAATATGGATGTTGAAAAAATAATAGAAATAATGAAAATATTACAGAAAGACTTTTGAATCGAACCAGGGGAAAGGAGTGGGTCCCCATATATACAGTGCGAAACAATAAGTTCGGTGTTGCAGTTATGCCACTTCGTAATAGCATTCTTTTAATTAATGAAGTACAGACAATTAAACGACTTCTTCCCAAGATTCTTTTAATTAAGAAGGTTTATACGGTTATTATCTGACTCATTAAATTTGTTTAAACATCGATGTGCATATCTTTGCATACATAAAATATTCACTATGAAGTTTATACAGAAGATTTTAAATAACAATTTATGATGCCCTTAATTGTGAATCGCAGAGTACCAACATATCTTTGAAAAATGAGTTTGGAAATGAGTGCGCATACAAAAAAAGTATATCCTCTCCCGTTGCACTCGGGTTTTGCTTGAATTTCACAATAATTTTGTAGTGGTAGATTATTTACTACTAAATTTATAACAAGGTATTGCGCAAAAGGAAAAGATAAATTGTAATTATAAGTCTAAGGTTCTCCTTAGAGTTGTGGGAGTACAATTAAATTACAAAATTTCCTGATGATACGATTGGCAAACCTGAGTAACTTCCTTATATATATACTGTATGTATGTATATATATATATATATATATATATATATATATATATATATATATATATATATAGAGAGAGAGAGAGAGAGAGAGAGAGAGAGAGAGAGAGAGAGAGAGAGAGAGAGAGAGAGAGAGGATACCCGTAATGCAGCGTCATTTTATGAGGAAATTTTCCGGCAGCTGAGAACAGACTGAGGTGATTAATTTTTAAAAGCTAATTAGTTATCTACCGGAAGATTTAAGTAAATTTTCAAGATGAGGCTTGGTACGGTTTTCGAATGCTTTTGGTAACACCCTTCTACGAACCTTTAATAATGTTTGACTAACTTGGAACATTTTTAAACCTTTTATTTGACTTAATATACTTTGAAAATATCCCTGTTGGAAGGCTCGGAAAAATTCACCCTAACTAAGCAATTTTGCATTGGTCCTCTTACTTTGAACCTCATACGAATGTTTTTGCTTTTAATCTTCGAATTATTTCTCAACATTAACATGTTCGGGAGTTTTTCCCGCACGTAAAGAAGTCATTGCATTCCATTAAAGGTATCTAAGGTTGTTTAGCTGCTGAACATGCATGCAGGTATTTCACTGAAACTGGCAGAATGCAATTGAAATGTCCTCAAAACATTCTGACGCCCAGGCACGATTCTAACTCATATCTGGAGCATCAGAGCGAGGTAACATTTATACTTCTGGCGACAAAGAAAGGCTTCGGTCTATTCTCGCTCAGACATATATGTACACCCGTCAAATTCAGAGACTTTTACTAGAGCTGGAATAGAACCACTTTTACCACCATTGCCAAGTGTTTAATTGTTTTATGAATTTCAGGCTAAAATATATATTTAGAATTTACTGGTCGCTTTTTACCAGATACACATAGAATTTCAATAACCACAATGTCTTTTTAACTTCTGGACTTCACACTTTGGAAACGCTTGTCACTAATACGCCTAGATCCAAATGAAGACAAAATGCAGAAATTCTGACGTAGAAGTGATAGTCGAACTCACATTCAGGATATCAGAACGAGGTAACTTTTATCCACCTGGTCATGAAGAAAAGTACAATTCTATTCCCGCTCTTACGGAAACATATTTGTCGACTTGAGATAAATCTACTGCAGTTAGAATAAACCCACCTTTAATATCATAGTTGTGTGTTTAACTGATTATTGCTTTTTAGGTTGAAATATATATCTAGAATCTACTGGTCACTTTTTACCAGTTGCCTAAGTAGTTTTAATAAATCCAATGCCCTCTTAATTTCTCGATTGCTCTAAACATTGGAAACACTTGTTACTGCTAAGCTTAAATCCAAATGAAGAAGGAAATGAATAAATTCTGATGTCTGACCAAGATTTGAACTCACTTCCGGGGTATCATAACGCAGTAACGTTTATTTACCCAGTGGAATACTTGGTAGGAGCTCACCCTAACTAATCATTTATGAAAGTGACCTCCTTACTTTGAACCCCGGTGAATGTTTTTGTTTTTAGTCTTCGAATAATTAGAATGTTTGGAAGTTTTCCCACACTTAGCGAAGAAAAAGTATCTGAGGTTGTTTGGGTACTGAACCTGTATATGGCTTTTCACTGAAATTGATAGGACATAACTGAAATGTTCTCCAGACATACTTCCCCAGTCTAACCTTGACAGAACTACTGTATATACTTCATTCATAATGGTTCACTGATTTTGAAAAGGAAAAATTGCCATTAATATGAATAGAATTTAAATCCCATTTCAAAAACTACTAAAAATTCACAAGATTTTTTAAAGCAAGGGTTAGAGTTGTATAGATGCAGCAAACTTGAGACTTCACACTATTCTTAATTTATCTGAAACAAAAATGGTATATAACTAGCTGCTTAACAGTGGAAATGCTGGGTGAAAATAGCTCTTCGCTATATGATGTTCAATTTTCTCTTTTATCAAATGCGTAAAACTTGGACGTAACCGAAAGCACTCAGTAAAATTCCCAAGTCATTAGTGTGTAATTGTCAAGTTATGCAACGCTCAGCTTCAGTTCTCGATTTACTTCATATTCAGAAGTCATGGTGATTCATTCTAATGAGGGTCTTTAAACATTTTTTAAAATAAAACTGATTTCGGTGTTGAATGCTCAAGAGAGAAAGAGAGAGAGGGAGAGATATGTTTAAAGCATGAGAGAAATTCGATAGTTAAAACTTAGAGATATGGAGAGAAAGTAAATTGGTATTTACTCTTCTATAAAGAGAGCGGAGGCGGGAAGGTGGGAGAATGATCTAGAAGCACCAGCGCTCGCGTTAATGGATAGGGAAAATTTCATTTTTTATGAAACAGGCGATGGTAATAGAAAATAATACGCTTTATTTACTACATTGTGAAATGGAAAATTGAAAATAGATATGTGAGGTACCGTTTCTTTTTTGCAACAGTCTCTCTGTACAAGAGTAAATAAGTAATGCAGAATTGAAAATGCTATAGATAATAATGCAAAGCAATCATTGTGAACGTAATTTAGTCTTTTTAAGAATTCGGGTGAAAAATTCGCGAATGCTGCTGCTCCAAAAATGTAGTGCGTCATTGAAGTGTCTCGTTTCAAACGTGGTCACAAGCAAGACCATCCACCTTGCCATAAATTCTGTAAAATGAATCACGCTGAGATACACCAAAGGATTTTCATTGTTTGTTTAGTCTTTTAAATTTCATTTATCACATAGTTCAATTACTTGAGTGTTGGTACTTCTAAATCATTCTCCCACCTCCCTGACCACCGCTCTCTGTGTCATAGTTTAAAATATTAAATTACTTTCTCTTCCTATCCCTCTTTGAACTTTATCATCGAATTTTTTTAAGCTGTTTTTATCCGTTTTTCAAACTGCTGTGTAAACTTTTCAAAACATGAATTCTTCCGTCCAGAAAATCTGTTATCATATTTTGCAGGATTTCAAAAGTAAATCCTTTTCATAAAGCCACCACTAAACTTCACAGCACCCTTTGTGTAATCAAAGAACAGCCTTTAGTCAAAAGAACGTGGAAACAGGAAACAAAAACTAAATTAATTAAAAATATAATACATAAACGAGCCAGAAATAGCCGATCACAACGGGTTCCAAAATACTGAACTTAAATTTGGAAGCATTTTATTTAACCCTGTTGCACTGGGAATGATCAGTCCGCCAATTGCTGCCCTTTTATGAAAACACCTGCCACTTTTCCATCTTCGACGTGCATAGTCAATCTTTCCATCTTTTCATGTAGTTCAAACACTCACATTTTCACTTCTCTTGCTCTCACATTCTAACACATTTTTATATAATAGAAATATACAGCTTATGGCACTTTCTATTCTTTTTTATTTTGTTTTGTCTCTGTTGCAAGCAAAAACAAAAGGAGTGCAGTATTTTTGTATTCTATATGATTAAACTTGAGCTGAAAAGGAGAGAGAGAGAGAGAGAGAGAGAGAGAGAGAGAGAGAGAGGAGTTGAACAAAACAGAAATGGTTGTAGTGACTTATTTAGATTAAGCCAAACTTATAGCAACATGGACACTTGCCCACGTAAAAATAAGTCTAAACCTTCGGGCCAGCCCTAGGAGAGCTGTTAACCAGCTCAGTGGTCTGGTTAAACGAAGATATACTTAACTTTTTAAACTTATAAGGTGTTATGTATAACCATTTTATGTCTCTGTGGAAATTTTGAAGTTTTGCTTACAGATTCGTCATTTATTGTGAAGACGTGATTTTAAAATGTCTTTTTCTTGCAGATAAGTTATATATTAAGTAAGCTTACATTACTAAGGAATATTTTTCCTTATGTTCAGTGTTTGAAGTGGTATTGTGAAATTCTTATCAGGTCACCACATCCTGTTTGCCGAGAGAGATTATTATTATTATTAAAGTAGTTTAACCAGACCACTGAGGTGACTTTCAGCTCTCATAGGGCTGGCCCGAAGGATTTGATTAAAATACTAGGTCCAGGCCTGAAGTCAAGCGCTAAGACCCAATAGATCATTCAATACAATGATGAATGAATTAAAATAAAATTAAAAACTGCACATAGACACATCCTCTCATACAATAAATACATTTACTCAGACTTCCTTACATACATACTAAAATGATATATTAAAATTCAGAATATAAATTAAGCTAAATTTTTACATTTTTCTCTTTTTTGTAAAATTCAAATATTAAAAGAGTTTTCATACTTTTATTGCTTACTTATTTTTATATTTTATTAATTAAATTACAGTTCTTCAAGAACATCAAAATTGGAACGATTGAAAATGTGAAAGATTCTGACAAAATTTCTTTCATTGATCTATTTCCAAAAGTAGACATTTGTTGTTGGTCATACTTTGGACATTCACATAACACATGTTTGACCGTTATTATTACTCTGCATTCTGAGCAATCGGGAGCCGGGCCATGTGGGCTGCTCATTAAGTGCCCACGTGTCAGGTGAGTATGGCCTATTTTGAGACGTGTTAAAATTACTTGTGTGTGTCTCTCTCTCTGATATGATGAACTCCATTTTTTAACATTAGGTTTTATTTCTTTCAGTTTATTACTTTCAGGTTCTCCTTCCCATATATATTGCCATTTATTTATGCCGAGAGAGAGGATAAAGTGCTAGCTTCCATATTTACACAGGTGTCTTGTAACTCACACTGGGGAAAAAGAATTCTCTTATGTTATCTTAATGAGCTGTCACCCAATTGGCGAGTTCCCTATTATGTGTTTGCTCTCTATGCTTAACATATCGTTATTAGCTGTGTCTATGCCTATTCTGTTCGTAATCTGAGAAAGAGAGAATGAGGAACAGTGGAATGAGTGGAGTTGCTTTGTGTCTAAAAGCGCTTTCCATTGTTTGCTCAGCTGCGTAGGTCCCCCAAGAATATGTTTTTCTGCTTAGCCTGAACAGGAAATGTCCATCATGTAGATAAGAGATAAGGGTCTGACGCTCGAAACTCAAGCATGTGTATTCAAGTACATGTATACATGTGTATTCTGTAAAATAAGGAATTAGGTATTCTATGAATACCCTATGTGTATTCTTGAGTATTCTGAAAGGGCCTGTTGTAGAGTTAAAAGCGCAGTGTTTTTCTAGAGATGGCCAGTCTGCCGGAAAGATTCCTCAGAGAAACCTCTCTCTCTCTCTCTCTCTCTCTCTCTCTCTCTCTCTCTCTCTCTCTCTCTCTCTCTCTCTCTCTCTCTCTCTCTCTTGATAATCCCATTACATATAAGGGAAATAATTTGAAAGGTTTCTGGTTGTAAAAGCTCTGTTAAACTCACCCCAGGAGTGTGTTAATTTTGTAGGAGGTCATCAGGAATATTATTTTGTGCAAGTGTTGAGGAGATTGTAATAGTGTAATAATTACAAAAGGTAATGTGGTGATTACTTAGTTTTGTAAAGTGATGTTCTTGGTAAAAGAGAGTTGTTATTTTGAATAAGTCTTAGTGCCTTAGCAGTGTTTTCTAAAGATTGATATAGTCTTTAGGCACATTTTTGGTGATTGGTGTATTTCCATTTTTTTTGCATATCGCATTCTTATATGTCTGTGCTATCACATTATTATAATTTTATTATTACTGTGTTTTGCTGGTGATTTCTTAGCATTTTGTTTGTGCCTACCTGTTATTGAGATTTTGGAGAACGTTATGTGGATTCCAGTCAGTAATATTTTGGTGACTGTTTGTAATGGTTAATCAGGTATATACTTGGCACTTGAGTGATAGTTAATAATCGATTCTTACCTAACCAAATTGTTTTCTTGATAAATTAGAGTTTTGTGAATTAAACTTGATTAAGAAATACTTAAATCTTACACTGTTGTCAATTAATGGTAAATCTTTTGAGATTGTGAACTTTACATATAACTTTTGGACTTAGAAATAAACCTGTTTGTTTAAAGTTTTTTAAAACATAGCGTTTCATTTTGACCATCAGTAATTACAGACATTAATGAATGCGTACAAGGTAAGTGATGTATCTGTTTGTTCACTTGAAACTTATCTAGGTAAAATAGAATCAGAGACAGTTACAGTGCTGGTTGATGAAAACCCATATTCCATTAATCTGGATATAACTTAATAATTGTTACCTCATCCTTAACTTGATAAAGTTACATTGATTTTCTCAAGTGATACGTAAGTTTATGGGATCATTATACCTTTAGAGATTCAGTAACTCTTTGTTATGAGGTTTCAAGTCTCTGGTCGATGTGAGGTAACTTCTGGTATTATTATTCGTAAATATAATATATATATATATATATATATATATATATATATATATATATATATATATATATATATATATATATATATATATATATATATATATATATATATATATATATATATATATATATATATATATATATATATATATATATATATATATATATATATATATATGTATGTATGTATATATATAATATATATATATATATATATATATATATATATATATATATATATATATATATATATATATATATATATATATATATATATATATATATATATAATATATATACATATATATATATATATATATATATATATATATATATATATATATATAACATATACATATATAAAGATGTGTGTGTGTGATATTGATATCTACTGTCCCTTCTTAGCTTCTTGATTTCTTCACACTTTGGAAATGCTTGTCACTACTCAGCCTAGATCCAAATGAAGGAGGAACTGAAGAAATTCTGGCACCAGGGCAAGATTTGAACTTGCCTCTTGGGTATCAGAACAAAGTACTGTTTATCCAGCTAGCCATAAAGAAGGTATAAGTTTATTCTTGCTCATTCATATATATACAGTAAGCCCTCAGTTATCTGGATTTATATGGAACTCTCCAATATATGGACTGCCTTAGCCTAATTTCTGGGATCAAACATGCACCATTCTACAGCATACAACCCAGCCACCAACAGCATAGTTGCAACAACCACCACTCTGTCAGAGTGGCACTCACTGCTCGTTGTAGCAGTGCCATAACCATAACGAACAATTACAACCCTTGTGTGAAGCTGTGGTATAAAGTCACGAAAGAAGAGATGGAGCTATTGCTAGAGAGAATAAAGCACACTGATCTGCTCCTCTACACTGTGACTGAGTGTTACGTCAAGTGATTAGAGAATACCACTAAGGCTTTGAGGGAGCAAGTGGACACCTACCAGGATATCCCGGAGGAGGAGGCACTGAATGTAAAACACCAAAAGCACAAGGTCTCCTGACATGGACCTGTATAATTGCAGTCCATAGTTTCTAAAAGTTGCCTAAGATCATCACTCCTAGATACCATTAAATTTACAATTTAGTTAGGCTAAGTGAAGGGTGAAGCCATGACCTACTTATTGGCAATAGGCCCAAGCAATAGGGACTACATGCTCATAACTGAACTTGTGAAGGAAAGACATGCAGATGATCACAAATTGCAATGCTACCTCTAATGATAACTATCGGAACTACATCACCCAGACCATAACTACAAAAAGCTGAGAATTTTATTTTATGTCGCAGTATGAAATAGCCAATGAGATTTCCTATGTGTAGCAGTGGAAGGGGACCTCAACGTTCATTGTATGTCCACAGAACCTCTGACCAATATATCTATAATAATCAATAGCCTTGCCCTCCCAAGGTAAACCAATTGAGGAAGAGCTGGAGTTGGTATACCAAACAATGGAAATGAGTGCCACAGAAGTCTCTTGGTGTTAAATTTACACAACCAAGTCTCAGCATTGCACGGGAACTACAACTGCCATCACTCCCACCTTTTGAGTAGTGGATAATCACAGCGCCCCCTCACAAAAAGGATGGCCCACTGTCATTCTAGTGGCTGTATGCAACTACCTGTCTAAGGCTCATCCTCAAGTTCTAGGCATGGCCAAGAGGACCCCTATTTATTAGAAGCCTGTTCAAGGTCCCTGTTGATCTAGGTTTTGTTTGGGGAAGCATAGCAACAAAATCTGCCTTACCACATATGGGGCAAAAAGAGTCTAGGTAAATGAGCTGAATCTTTGTTTTGCATGCAAGGCTAACTTGTGTCAGATTGTTCAGTAATTTTGGTTCCAGGTATCACACATTCTTTTGTTTGAAGGCATTCCCAAGTTGCCACTAGTACAAAAATTTTCACATTCATCTTTGGACTGCTATATTACCAACACCACCTACAAGATCAAAGCATTCCACACACAAACCCCCTTAAAACAAGAGATTAGTAAGGTCTCCATCAAATCACTTTGTCCACTGCTACTATCATGTTAAACCACAAGAACATGTACTTTCCTAGACAGTGGATCGAAGTGCACAATCATGTACTCGCTTGCAGTTGCAGATTTTGGATGACGCCCTATGAAATAAGTGTAAATCGACTTGTCCAACTTTTTGGACAATAAAAGAAGCTCACACCTTTCATATAATACAGGTCCATCTCCACAACAGAAAAATAGATGTTTGACAAGTGCTTAGGTCACTAAGTCTGTAGATGTCTATGTTCACACTTCAGGACCATATAACCTTGCAATGGTGTTGAGAAATAAAGTAATATCATCAGGAGACCAACGCATACCATCTGATAATCTCGAGGGATACACCTTGATCAGTGCCGAATAATGCAGCATAGTTGTTAATTGGTGTGCTGAACCAGATTATTTTTCTTTATTTTACAGCACCAGTGATGCCATTGTTTTTGGCCAAATTGGTATTATTCTGTTAAAACCCAAGATAATGATGCCATATAAACCCTGTGCAAACCAATGCCACTTATTAGGCACTCAGACCTCTTTGTTGACTCGCTGACGACCAGCAATCACATTTAAATTTCTCTAATTGATTTGTGAGACTGAAAACATTGGAAGTAAAGAGGATGATTTCCCATACTTTGGCAAGCTTTGTAAAATGAGGCCCATTATACCCACTCGTAGATGAAGGTACATCTATTGTGAGCATTTGTCATTCTGACATCAACAGAAGCATGCTCTAGAGTCTTGAAACTCACAGGCTGTTTCATGGATTCCTCAAAGAGTCCCATCCTACTTAATTAACTGGACCTAGGCTCTGCTTGCTTTTGGATGCATAGCCGGTGAAATTTACAATAGAAATCCCCTTCAAGTGTCTGAAGGTGCATCCACATGATCAGACAGTGCCAGTCAGGCAAACATTGTTACCAGATGATGATGGGGAGCAGGGATGAGCACTGATGATGTCATAAGCACAAAAAAAAAACACGAGCAAGAAACCTATGTCCACATGCACAGGTACTCAGCTCAAATCAAAATATGGCTTGGGAGTTGGCTGGTTATTGCCAGAGTCCAGTGTAGTTTGAATTCATTGCTATGGTGCGCAGCAAGATTAAAAAAAAGAAGAAGAAAATGTCACTCTGTAGATTGTAGTATTATAATTTCTACACTTTGCCAGAATAATGAAGTGCAAACACTGGAATGGTGCAAGGAGTGGTTACTTAGAAGTACAAGGGGAAGCCATGCAAGATGGGTACACATAAGAATTTAGAAACTACACGAGAATGGACTCCAACACATTTTACAATCTCATAGAAATGTAAAACCATTTATAACCAAGCAGGACACATTTACAAGGGACACTTGCCCAGAGGTGCATCTAGAGACAGCACTAAGTTTTCTATAAAGCTGATGCTCCTATGCTTCACTCCAATGTGGAACAAGAATATTGAACAAAATTTGTCTGCCATTATTTCTGAGATGTGCCAAACCCTCTATGATGTATTCAAGGACAATACTTACAGGTAAGTTTTATACTTATATCGAAAAAAGTATATACATCAAATATTGATATAATATGCATACATAAACAAATGTGCATATTACATATTACATACAACCACACATTCTTTGTAACTGCCATGAGGTTATTTTATTAAAATTCAAATTCAAAAGCTTTATTTCGGACACTAATGACCATAGACAAACATACACATAAACATACATAAACAACCTTCAAACTCTAAAAGGATGAAACTGAAAATAAGCATGAGAAAAAATTATGAAAAAGAGGTGAAAATTATGATACGAATGAGATGCGGATTATGAAACGAAGCGATTCTTCGTACTAAACGGACATATACATAGGCTATGTAGCATATTAGAATAAAACATCTTAAAGAAATACTATATTCTTATACAAGGAGCGCACCAAATCCATTAAGCATAAATAAACCTTTTTCAGTGTGTGAAAATAATTGAATTATTCCAATAAACTGGGTGAGCATATTAGAATAAAACATCTTAAAGAAATACTATATTCTTATACAAGGAGCGCGCCAAATCCATTAAGCATAAATAAACCTTTTCCAGTGTTTGAAAATAATTGAATTTTATACCAATAAACTGGGTGAGCAACCTTCATCATAATACAGTATTCAGTATTCTTCAGCCTTTGCAAATAGCATGTTATATTTTTGCGTCTCATTTCTGGAAAAGATGGCTGACCAAAGGCCACAAAAAAGAGCAGATGCGCTTGCATGGCTCGGAATGCCCATGAGCCTTCGTAGGTTATCGTTATAGTATACCCTCAACTTATTCATAGTTCTGTTTTGCTTTGACAACTAAAGACATACCATAAGAACTTGTACAAAAACCCTGAAAAACCATTTTCTTTACACCATCGCTACATTTAGAAAAGTTCCTTAAAATCATATTGCCCCTCCCACGTAGACCTCTGTACAAATATTCTACATGGACATCGTCAGAATTCTGAGGAGTAAAATAATATCCTGGTACTCTATTTTTGGTACAAAATCTATTCTTGCATTGTTAACAACAATAGGTGATATGTTAGTTAGGCAGATCTTGCTCTTAGAAAAAATCATACATTTGGTCTTATTTACATTTAAATTGTGCAATATAAGATTGTCAGACATAAAATCACGACAAATGTTTACGAGCCTCTGTAGCCCACCTACTGAAGGAGCAAATAGAGCATTATCATCGGCATATAACAAATGGTTTAAAATCATGTTGTTTCAATAACATCCAACTTCAATTTGACTCAGACTATGTGAGAGGTCATCCATATACACATAGAACAGGTAAGGTGAAAGTAAACCTCCCTGCTTCACTCCGCATGAGGTGGAAAATTCACTCGAAAATACTTGGGCCCATTTGATAACCGTTTGCTGATTTTTATACCACTCATCTAGCATTTTAATAATATAGCAAGGAACATTCCTTTTTGACAGTACTTCAAATAACATCTCATGAGACACTTTATCAAAAGCCCTAGACATGTCCGTGAAACAAGCAAATACAGGTGTTTTACGAACATCGTACTCCTCGCTTACGTGTTTAAGAATAAGGACAGGCATTTCCGTTCCATGATGGGATTTATAAGTGAACTGGTTGTCACAGTCAATAAGTACTTATTACGTCTCTCCAATACACTCGCTTCCAAAACTTTTGAGATAACAGTGACTAGAGCAGTCGGCCTATAATTGGATTTGTCACTGTGGTCCTCGTTTTTATCTTTAATCAAAGGAGAAAGTATAACCAGAATAAGAGCTCTAGGTAAGTATGAATAACAAACACAGGAAGTGATGAATGAACTTAGTTAAACTCTAAGTACCGGATGAGCCTCAGTTAAGTGCTGAAGTGTCAGCCCATTATATCCAGGGCTACTGGAAGAGTTCAGAGAACTTAAAGCATTTAGAAGTGTTGTGCGACATTTGTCCCTCAGCGATGGCCTTAAAATGCCAATTTATCGCTGTAAATTCGTCTCTTTGGAATGAAAGATTCCTTGCGGGATTCGGTCATGAGCTACGATTCATAGCATTTTATATTAAACAAAATTAAGTCGCAGTTATTTGGCTTTTCAGTTTTCTGTAAAAGCAAACTTTTGTGCAGGCTTTGTCTGTCCGTCCGCACTTTTTCTTTCACCCCTCAGGTCTTAAAAACTACCGAGGCTAGAGGGCTGCACATTGGTATGTTGATCATCCACCCTCCAATCATCAAACTTAGCAAATTGCAGCCCTCTAGCCCCAGTAGTTTTTATTTTATTTGAGGTTGAAGTTAGCCATAATCGTGCTTCTGGCAACGATATGGGATAGGCCACGACCGGGCCGTGGTTAAAGTTTCATGGGCAGCTGCTCATACGGCATTATACCGAGACCACCGAAAGATAGATCCATTTTCGGTGGCCTTGATTATACGCTGTAGTGGCTGTACAGAAAACTCGATTGCGCTAAAGTCACTTTGGCGCATTTTTTACTTGTTTATTTGTTGTTCGTCTTTAATTCTTATAATAATTTGCCTCCTGCCTTTGCATACATTTACCCTACTTGTTCGTAAAATATGTCCTGCCCTTGAACTGTTGTGTGTAAGTTTCCTCTCTCTCTCTCTCACTTCAATTAAAACTGAGATATGACAAGAGCTAAGGGTGAAAAATGTTTTGCACTTGAGATGTCCCTTGTGTACGTCATATGACAATGTTTACTAAGTAATGTTTACTAATTAAAGTGCAAAATTGAGCTTAGGCCAGTTTGTATTTGGCTCGGTCTTTCAATACGATATATCGTGGAAAAACACTCTCTCATACCAGGTACTTCGGTTGCCAATTGCCGTAGAAACTTCGCATATTTTGTGTGTTAAGATGAACTTCGATATTATGTTGTATGTCAACAATTATATTAAGAATTGAATTTAACCCTTTTACCAAGGGAACGTGAAACGTTTACCTTTATTTATTTTTTTTTTTTGCCTTTGTCTCTGAGTAAATTAATTTCTGACAATCTATACAGTTCTATAATCGTTGAGTATAAGTAAATCACTCTACGGAAAAACTATTACTTTCCCCGATCAAAGTTTTTCTCTTTCTCTGATTTGTTTATCCATATCAAAGCAATTACTTTTCACTTTAGCCTATGATTTGTTATTCTCTCTAATCGTGCCTCTGAGGTTTTCTGTTTTTTTCTGCCAGTGTTTCTTTATCTTTTCATTTTGTATCTTCCTCTTTCTATTAAGGAAGCAGACATTAGTTAACTTTCATGAATATAACTTTTTGTAATTGGAATTCATCATTCTCTTTCACTGATTGGCTATTATTCTTTTGTCCATTCTCAGCTGTTTTCCTACTCCTTGATTTATGGTTGATGTGAGTTTTCACAGATATTCTAGAATTCACTCAATTTGGGTGTTTGAAGTTTGACTCAATTGAGAACTGTGTTTTTTCCCGGATGAGCCTTCCACCTACTCCCATTTGACCCTTCCTCTGTTCTTCCTCTTTGATAAATCTTGTTCTTTGATCAAAGGAGTGATCTCGGAGATTACTTCTCCTGAAGTTGTTTATTTGTATTCTGTCCATTGCTGAAAGAATTGTCCATCATAGTTCTGATTTGTCGTTCGTAAGTTTTAGCTGCGTCTTGCTGGTTGCAGTTGTATACTGTTGTAGCATACTTGCTTTTGTTTATTGGTAAGTTGGGGTTTAGTTTATCATTAAGTTAGAGATTTAGAAAGCTAGTTGCTTCATAAATCCTTAACATAATGTAATTGTGTTCAAATAATTTCGTGCGTTTGAATATGACTGGAGATTTATTTATTCAAGTTACATGAGATAAGTTAACCAAATCTTTTATAGTCTAGAGCGCCAGGAATGTTTCATGCTTTTGAAACACTTGCTAATCATGATTTGGATTCAGACTGTTTAAGTTCTGGGGATATCTTCCTTAGCCATGATCTTTAATACAGGATGAACTGCAAAGGTTAACCTTCACTTACCACTAAATACATTCTTTTTGGCAGGAGGATGAGGCAAAACACTCAGAGCTTGCCCTTTTTTTGCATATTTCTATTACCTTCCTCTTTTATTCACAAAATAACTACTCTTAGCTATTATAACAGTTTTAAAAGTATTTTACTATTTACCGGTCAATTGATTGTCAGCAAGACACTACATTCTCTTTTATGACAATTCCCTATATTCCATTGCCTAATTCCTAAATTGCACTCCTTTAAGTAAAGACTTTTAACCTAATATATATATATATATATATATATATATATATATATATATATATATATATATATATATATATATATATATATATATTATATATAATTTTTTTTTGCTGATTACAAAATAAGTTCAGTTCATTGTTTCGAGACACTGGGCCTTTGTGGAAGCGACAGCATCCTTAAGACTACTGTTAATCTTTGAAGGAAGGTCATCACCTCCCATGCTATGTTCAACAGATCTGACAACAATTCAAGGCCGAACTATCCTGGAGGACTATAAAAGTTCACTGTTGCCATTCAGGGGGGGTGGGGTGGGGAGCCTGATAATGCCAAAGCTAGCAGCTATATCAACCCTATTGTTGAGGTTCGCCCCCAAGGATTTATTCCACCTGTGACATGGACTAGGGTGTGGGAGAATGCAATTCAATTATGTCAGTGTTGAAATTCTTCATGCCCCTTGCAGAGACGCTACATCATCATCGAGGACAAACCTTGTTGAAAATACCAGTAATTGTCATACTTTCATCTCGCAGTAATCGGAAACCGGCTAAATCTCTTGCAGAGGTGGGTAAAGATAAATCTCACTAAGATACCAGAAGTCACACGCAAAGAATGCCCACTAAGTAAGCAATGTCTTAAATACTCGTGCACAGACACCCTGAGCTGTCTGTTTCTCAAAGTATCTCAATTTAGTGTTTGCTGTATATACTATAAAAATTAAAAGTATCTTCTTTTAGTAAGTGTACTATTCTTACCCGTTTAGGGTTACGGTAACTGTCCTCTTTACCTTGCTAAAGATATATTTATTACAACCATATTATGTTTTTAAGGATAATTATTTTTAAAATATATATTCAATAATTTCATAATAAAGGAAAGGCATTTGCATACAACCTTCAAGCATGAACATTAAGCTGCAGGTGAGTGTATATTATCAGTTAAACCAAGAGGCCGTTTCAAATTTGTTCGTTCAGTGCCGTGAAATCACTGTTCTATTTCATATATCATACTTGACTGCTTTTTGGAAAAAGGTACACATTAAAAAATTTCTCCATTCTTGTTTGAACCACACGTTTGTGATACTTTTGATATCTGGCTCCGGTGTATTTTTGTCACAATGATTATTCTTATTCAGAATAAGAAAGCATTCTGATTGTGACAGCATAAAAGATCATAATCTTCCCGGAAAATCTCCACAGTAAAATGTATCCCTAGTTGAAAAGGAGAGAGAGAGAGAGAGAGAGAGAGAGAGAGAGAGAGAGAGAGAGAGAGAGAGAGAGAGAGAGAGAGAGAGAGAGAGAGAGTCCTTCACAGATAACCAATAACCAATGAAGGCTTGAATAATTCTCAAAATATAATGGTAATAAATTTTTGTAATTCTATTTGGGATTGGCATGATAAAATAAAAGGACTTGGCCCTCACATTGCCGTGTAATGCTTTCCAGAATCCATTAGTCATAACTGTAAGCGAATAATGTACAGATTATTGATTGTAAGGATAAAAACCTTGGACTGACTGATTTGTTTCTCTTTACTAGCACGATAAGAGAGTAAATGAGACAAAATGAAATCATAATAAATCAAACTGAGTTAAAGTAAAAAAAAGTGTTGTTGCAAACACAACTCTCAGTCGCTTTTTAAATGCTCCTGTATCTTGAGATTATAACAGATTCCATGACAGAAATAAAAGCATTAACATTTTATTGAACAATAAATTAGTACTTATCGTTAACTCAAGGGACATTATCGAAATCTACTGGACATTGGCAAACGAGTAATGTCAGCCACGAGAGGATAATATTGGCATTAGGTAACCTTTCCAAGAGACTTCTTTTTATAAAATTACGGCACTTGCGAAAGGAGGAGTCTCTTGCGTTATTAACTGACATAAAATGAGAAAGTAAAAATCCTTTTTGTCGTAACAAAATACTTTGCACCCTTTATTTTCAAGGATACCCGTTGTCCTCGATTACATGATTTATTAATAATTGCTTCATATCCCTCTTCCATATAGGAGGGGATAGTTTCATTTTACTTTACCTAATTTTAGTAACGAGGAAGTGTTTTTGATGAAACAATAATTAATGTCGCCCTCAAAAGACTTTTTCTTTTCATTTTTCTACCCTTGTTAATATAGGAATATAGGTATTTAAAAAATGGGATTAAGAGGAGCAATAACCAGAACAGCTCCTCTATTGAATGGCAGTAAGACATTAATTCATGTCTTATCTGTTAATTATTCTTTCTGGATATAGGTATGCCAATACTCACCGATAATTTTTTTTTTCTCTTTCTATCTTCTCTCTCTCTCTCTCTCCTTACTGATATATATATATATATATATATATATATATATATATATATATATATATATATATATATATATATATATATATATATATATATATAAATATATAATATCCAGCCCAGGTTCGAGAGCCGGCTGTCTATTGAAGTATCTGTTTTAAGAACAGAATTTAGCATCTCACCTTTCTTGAGATGTTTCTGGTAGCTGTGGCCTTACCTGGGTCAGCAGATCCCTTCTCTTTTTGCCATAAGATTCTCTCTAAACGTATCTTTACACAAAGGCCTACTAGAGTGAGACAATGATATAGAAAACTAGGCTTTATTGACAAATTTAACGAAAGTAACTATGCAAAAACTACGGTCATGAAATGGAGTGACTTACACTCCCTATCAAAGGAACACATTACTACTAGAGGGAACACTGTTTCATAAACCAGCATAGATATTTTATTTTGCCAAGCAATTCTAGTGATTAACCCCTTTGTCATCAAGCAAAGCAATAAGGTCGTGACGACCACAATACAAGTCATATAGTCTGTAAGAGTAATAACACCATTTCCAAATATTAGTCTTTCCAGGACAATGTTCGAGTTTCCTGTAGGAAGAGCATTACATTATATTAGAATCCTGGAACGGTGTATAAAAAATAAACACTTAAAATGAAAAAATGCATAATAAAAAAAGCAGGGTTTCACTGCATCGTAAAATGGGTATTCCATATAATGTCTGAAAAAGGTACAAGTGTTAATGAGTTATCTTACTCACATTCAATAGCCATCAGGAAACCGTTCCTCACAGTGACTGTCTTATTCACAAACACAGCTCGAAAGAGCGATCACTAGCCACAAATCAAAGTGAATACCCATTCTATGGTTCCTCTATAATATACACATTAGAGAGTGCACGTATGAACACATTCTCTTGATAACCCCTCCCTTAAAACGTGACGTCACCGTCCAGTTCAATGTTCGAAGAACCTCGCCTTCTGCACCCGCAGATATAACAAGGCTTCCATGAATCTGTCACGTTTCTCCCATGAGCTTAAAATGCATGGCTCTCTCTGCATCTAACTGAGCAAAGCGCAAATGCATTCGTCAAGCATTCCTCGGTGCCGACACCACCGACTACAGCGGAAGTGCCCTACCAGGTCATCATATGTCTTTTCCAAAGGTCACCCCGTGACTGTTACATATAATATTATATAATGTAATATTTGTAAATATTGACTGAGTGGGTCATGTTATGGGCCCTGTTCAGTTTTGTTATTCTTATATTAACGTAATTCAATTTTGTTTCAGTGTTGGATGATTAATGCAATTAATTTTTCTTTGCTTTTGGTTTTGATGTCGGAAATTAACGTAAGTTTGTAAAATCTTTTTACTAATGTTCACTTTTGGTTTCCACTTTGTTATTTCATCACCTCATTTAGGTGGTTTACTGTTAAGCATCTTTGGACTTTCCCATCCGTTTGTATGTTTTTCTTCTGTTTTCATATTTGCCAGCATGTGTGGGAATGTTCAGTGTATTGTTTGACAGTGTGTGTGTTTTCTTCGAGATAGGGCATCCGAAGGACTTTTAATCTTTGTGCAGCCTCCCGACAGAAGGG
>NC_089779.1:21562822-21570322 GCF_040412425.1 Macrobrachium rosenbergii
TTCCAGATCTACCATTGCCCTGTGTCCTCCAATGGGATTGAATGGGGCGTCTCGGTGACCTCCCTCCATCTCACTCCGCATTAGACCTCTACAGCGCAAGGTTGCTGAAGCCTAACAATGCTAAGCTGGTGCTGTTCTGCCCTCTTACCACTGGCCACATGTCAGGACTTCTGCTGCTGGAATTCATCTTTTGCAAGCGAGCTTCATGCACAGATGCAATAAGGTACATATTGAAATTGCTAGTAACACCAGTGCTCTTTTCCCTCTCGTGAATTTCTCTCCATTTTCAGTATTTCCAACTTTTCATTCTCCCAAAACAAAGTCCCTTTGTTTCCCACAGCTAGCACGCATATTTGCCCTCATGACTTGTTCCAAGCTTAAATTAAGCTTGTTCTGTGATAATAATTAGAGCATTCCCATCATAGTGTTACCATGTGCTAAATAAATCTGATTGATAATCCCTCCTTCATGAATAATTAATTTCATGTGAGAGAAAGTCTTTGTGTCACTGTCTGACTTGGAATTCCTTTCCAGAACCCTGGTATCTGGCTCTTTGAAGTTCTGTCCCTGCCCTTGCGAAACAATTACCTTAGAAGACTCATTTCCATCTTGCCACGTGCAAGAAGCTTCCATGGCAGCAGTCCACAGGGGCTACCTGTCAGGCCTGTCAGCGTTATCGTTGTGCTAATGTAAGATAATTTATCAGCCAGTGTTAAACAGTTAATAAGATTCGTGTTAACCTTTTATTTACTGGGTAATTGCAATTACACCTTTTATTGTACAGGGCATGTGCCTTGATGGCTGGACTGCCAGCCTATCCATATTAATTTCTAGTTGCAATGGTTGTAAATAAATTACTTTAATCTAACTGACTGGTATGGAAGGCGACCTTCCCATTTTCTTTGAACAGATGTGATTTCAAGGTAAGTAATACGATTAATTACATTTATTATTTATGTTCTGAGCCGTAGGTGTTGGCCTCTAAGGCAAATTACATTCAAAATCCAATTTGTCTCTTCCAACCGGACTCGGAACATAAAAGGGTCGATCTTGCCAGGACCTAGTGAATTAGTAATGAGAATTAGCTTCGCTATTACTAGACTAGGAAGGTAGACGAACCAAGGAGTAACGTAAGTCATAAAATAATTCGATTCCATTATTAGCAAGGCAAAAGAAAAGGGTGACAGAACCGAAGCTAAAGATAACAAGGTAAGGGTTATTATTATAACTGTTGTAATATTAAGGATATGTTTGGCACAGATAGGGAAGAAGTGTTTTAAAAGACGTGATTTGTAGGCTGATTTTTTAGTTATCATAGACGAGAACGCCAAAAAAGTCCTTAAGTTAGGGATGCAGAATAACTGCCTGCGAAATTTCTCGTAGTGAGAATAGTAGCAGTGTTGTTGACACCAGAGAACTGTTATTTAGGAATTAGGAAGTGCTTTGTCAGGGACTTATTGCATGTGTTAGCCATGAACTAGGTGTGTTGTTCGAAAACAGTTACGGCACAGTAAGTGTACAATTCCTGTGACAGTGAAGTGTAGTTGGAAAATTCATGTTTGTTAAAATACGTGTGACAACTCCTAGCAGCTCAGGGCATGCGCGTTACATCGTCTCACTCCTACAATTCCAAGACCGCCATATGCAGTTCAGATTCTCTTTGAATGTTTTAAGTAAAGTAAAAGCATTATTAATGTTTTAAGTTAAATGATTAGAGCTTGCACATCAGCACCAATCATTCAGTCAGAAAATTTTAGTGTTCTTTTCTGTGAATTTTAAATCACCGATTGAGTACTGTATGAGGTGATTGACGTCACTAGTAGCCACCAGCTGTTTCTCTCCCGCACGCCCGTTCCACTTCTCGTCATTCGCTAGCCGAACGCAATACCATTTCTTTTTGTCCCTAACATAAAACGTAACAAAATATTTTTATTTTTTATAGTAATTTGAAAACCCTTTCCTCCATATGCCTTGTCATGACAGGAGCTAGGTATTAAATTACGTAAATGCCAAAATTACATTTTTAAAAAGTAACTTATTTTTCAAAGCATAATTTTCCAAGTAAACTATTGTAAGAATGAATTAGAGTAAATTAAATAATGCCACGAGTACGCTACATACAATTACACTCTTAGAGAGAGAGAGAGAGAGAGAGAGAGAGAGAGAGAGAGAGAGAGAGAACTTAATATTCTTCCTTCATCATCCAAAAAAGTTAATAAAGGCATAGTCATAATAACAAGTGAGTATTGGAGAATAAACCCATTAATTCATAAAGCCAATAGCAATAATCTTTTTATTTCATTTATACCCAAAACTTTGATCTTTTAGATCCCACATCAACTCTTCCTTTTACTCATTCACACACAGTGCGCAAACTTGTATACTCACCCATATTAGTTGTAATTGTCTCCAATATCTATATTTACATTAAGTACTTCAGCCATCGGAGTGATCTCTCGTGAGTTGCAAAGAACGAATGCATAACCATTTAATAACAGTTGATAACTGTAATGTGAGTTCTTCGCTGGGTGAGCGGGTTTCGTTCTCAGCTACCACTCTGATGGTAGCGAGTTCGAATCTCCGAGCGGCCAGTGAAGAACAAAAGAAATTTGTTTCTGGTGATAAAAATTAATTTCTCGCTATAATGTGGTTCGGATTCCACACCCGTTGCTAGGTAACCAATTGGTTCTTAGCCACGTAAAAATAAATCTAATCCTTCGGGCCAGCCCTAGGAGAGCTGTTA
Source organism: Macrobrachium rosenbergii (assembly GCF_040412425.1). NCBI lineage: Eukaryota > Metazoa > Arthropoda > Malacostraca > Decapoda > Palaemonidae > Macrobrachium > Macrobrachium rosenbergii. Next base: position 21,565,566 of record NC_089779.1, read on the forward strand.
ATCAGCTCAGTGGTCTGGTTAAACTAAGATATACTTACTTTTAGTGCACTAGTGAGTTTCCATTATCCAAGACTTGCGTATACTACAAGCACCAAATCGCACATTAAGTGCAACCCCAAAACCTTCCTTTCCTCATGTTAGGAAGCAGACTTCCTTTCCTCATGTCAGGGAGCAGCCACTAGTTCTTAGAACTAGCTGCCCACGAGTGCAAGGTTTCCCCTTCCACAGTGCCACTAATCTGAGGAACTGCCAACGACTAAGTTACTCATTGCTCACACTCAACCCTGGGCAGTGTCACTTCCTTCAGTACAATTTGGTCGCACTGCCTTTTAGTGTTGTTCCCCGGAACACGCTGGCACCATAGTGCCACCAACACATAGTCTTCACATCATAAGCCACTGCACCTGTACCTGAGATACAGAGTGCCAACGACAGTGTATCCGCCCATTAGGACCTTTGCTCCTTCAGGATTGCTCCATCAGTGTGACCTCTGCACAGCACACTCAGCCACAGTGGTACCTTACTGCGAAGGTACCACTCCAACAAAGTGCCACCAAATTACAGGACACTTTCCCACTGTCACAGCCCATTTTCCCTAGATGTCCTAAAAGACTTGAACCATGTCATTAGAACAGCACCAAACCCTCATGAACATGGGCAAGGACGCAGGTTACACAGGACAGGAACTCACCCACTGGGTGAAAGAACAGCTGGATGACATACTCCAGCTGGAAAGAGAGGAAAGAGAAGATTGGAGAAAGTATGAAGAAGCTGAGGCAGCCAGAGACCTCGCTCTCAAGGAGAGTGAGCTAGCTCTCAAGGACAAGGAACTCAAGCTGGAGAAGGCTCGAAAAGAAAGTGCCGAAGCTCTAGCTGCCCAACAGGTCTCCAACCCCATACCTGCTGCGCCTAATGCTCCAACATCTAGCATTAATGCTCTTATTCCAAAATGGATGGAGGATGAGCCCGAGGTGTGGTTGGAGGAAGTAGAAGCACTCTTTGAGAACTACTCCACTACCGTGATGGAGAGGGCCACACTGCTTGCCAAGCACATGGATGGCAAAGCCAAAACCACCCTCCGCTTGCTGGACAAAGGTATGAGAGGGAACATGGTAGATGTTTCCCGAGTGATTATCAAAGCGTACAAAATCACCCCGGAGAGATGGAGACAACATTTTAGAGGTCTCGCAAAGGAAGTTGGTTGGGCCTGGACTGAGGGCTGAATGGGCCTATCATAAGACCCAATCAGGACAACGCTGGCTCAGTGTCATGGAATGCACAGAGTTCCAGGACCTGTTCAACTGGATCATGCTGGAGGATCTCTTCCAGTGTGTTCCTGGACCACTTGCTGCACACCTAAACGACAAGCAACTTAAAACACTCACAGAAGCTTGTCATATGGCCGATAACCGGGAGACCTTTAATCAGTCTTACAGCACATCTCTCAGGATCAACTCACCTGAGGAACGGACAACATGCAACTTCTGCAAGAGAGTTGGTCACCCCAAATCTGAGTGCCGTATTAAGAAAGGAGTTAACCAGCAGCACCCTTAAAAGGGCTCTAATGATTCCTCTCCACCGACAGTGGCCATAGGGAAATCAGCCCATTCAAGGGGGCCCTGCCGAGGCTGTGGAACTGCAGGGCACTATACTGCTGGATATCCTGGTTGCCCAAAACATATCCCCTCTACCAAGCAAGTCAACCTGATCAGTGCCATGACCTCCACAGCTGTGCCGCCAGATATGTCTCACCCCAAGCGGGTGTAGACTCAGTCCATCTCAGTGGCACCCCTGGATGGCTTCAGCCTACCAGTGAACCTGCCGGTTATGGTAGACACTGGCTCAGATATTTGCCTGATTGACCAGGCCCGAGTACCAGCCAGTGCCACTGTAGACAAAAAGACCAGGTGGATAATGCCTTGGATAGAGGAGCAGATGAAGACCATTCCCACAGTCGAGCTTCAGGTGACAACCCCTTGGGGCATGCAGCCTCATTGCATTGGTAAGTGAGCAAAATCAGGCAAGGAGTCGAATTCCAGTTGGGACGAGACCTCCTCTGGGGATGTCCTCCCCCAATGCCACTCTGCTGCCTAGCTACCTGCACCAGGGAGGCCTTACCTTCAGAATCACCTGACCAGGACACCGCCACTGTGACAGGCACGCCACCGTCAGTCCTACCTTCCGCTCACCAAAAGTGGTTGACGGAAGGGGCACTCTCCATGCAACTCCAGGCCCAGTCCTTGCTCCTCACAAAAGGATGGCCACCAAAAGTTTCCTCCCTCACCGTGAAGGGAAATCGCCAAGCACAAGGCACTCCATGAATTAGTCGGGGTGCCCTAGCAAACAAAATGCAGTGGACACCACATACAGAACAATTTCGAGAGGCTCCGCCCTCCACTGGAGACATGAATCTCTGTCTCACACCACCTCAGGTACACCAAGGGGTTTTGCACCCCCGGGTCCCTTGTTAAGCATGCCTGACTCCAAATCTATGCCAGTGCCACTTGAGAGCCCTGCACAGTGCCAAGCTCTGTCTGTCTTGGATGCAACGCCTTCACTAACCTTAATCTCTGTGCCTGCCCCCGAGTTAGTGCTAATGCCGGATCCAAATTATGTCACGGATCCTCCCACGAGAGATCCTCCAAACTCCACAAAGTTGATCATCGCAGATTGTGAGCCTCTGACCCCCAACAGTTCTTCTCCATCACCTTCATCTGCCAAGGAAAAATCTCTGGCAGATCTAAATGCTACGCCTTCTCTGGCTGACCAGGACCTGTCTGGCTGGGATGCAGAAACTGTTTCTAACCTCATAATGGTTGTCGCAGCAGCCAAAGTAGGGAGCCTCCCCATAGCTCCTAGGGCTACCTCTGATTCTGCTCCTGACAGCACTTCTGGCCTTTCCCTAGAGTCAGTGCCCTTGTCACCTCCTAGGAATTGCATGATCAGACCTTGGTGGAACCTGAAGAAGAAGAAGAAGGGGCTAAAGAGATCCAATTAACCCATAAGAGCCACAAGCTCTCCTTGGCACTCTTGTATCATTGGCACAGAGATGTTTCCATCTCAGAGTGATCCTGACACATACCCAGAGGAGGTAGCTGGCATGATCTCTGCCCAAGTAGACTAACATCTAACAGCTTAGGCAATCTTGTAGTACTAATGTGTTAATAAACTCAAGATAAAACTGTCCAATACTCAAGCTGGTACACCACTGACTGCTTAACATAATTAACCCTTCAAGTTCCTCATATCCAAAAATATTGTGTGTGTTATTCCATAAAGAAGTGTGTAATCTGTAAATAAATGTATTTAGTTAGGTCGGTGTCATTTAATTTAGTGCCAGTGCAGTAGGATAGTAGACCATGCCAATAAGACACATTTTTCCATGGACCCTTTGCCTAGGAGTAGAGTTTCCCTGTTGTCAGAGGGTTCCCCTGTCATCAGAGGCAGCCAGTAGAAGCCTGTAAATACCTTTGTATAGTATTAGGTTCTGCTGTAGTAAGTTAATAAAACTAGTATCCTCTCATAGCAGTTAGGTAGGTCATTTCAGTTAGCTGCATTGCAAAAGTATGGCTAATTTAGGGAAGCTAATTGATTAGTCAAGACGAATGACTTCCTTAGCCAAGACCTTCATGCCTGAAAGGTAGTGAATGTCTTCTTAAAGGGGGAAGCTTTCACATATTTAGAAAATTCATCCCTCCAGTCTGTTAGCTAGGAAATCAAATTTCATGGCAGCTGGAGGAGACCCCACTAGGGGCGGGGATGGACGTAGCCATCCTAATCCCGATATCATATGATTTTGGGGGACAGAAAGCTGTTAGGGAAGAAGGACCAGTCAGGACAGTAACTGGGCTGCTAGGCTGATTCCTAGTTAGTGTTACCTATAAGACCTATTTCCCTTCAGCCTCCTTTGCACTGGTTGTTATTGCTTCTTCCAGATCTACCATTGTCCTGTACCCACCAATGGGACTGAACGGGGCATCTTGGTGACCTCTCTCTGTCTCACTCCATGTTAGACTTCTACAGGGTAAGGTTGCTGAAGCTTAACAGCGTTAAGCTGGTGCTGTTGTACCCTCTTACCACTGGCCACATGTCAGGACTTCTGCTGCTGGAATTCATCTTTTGCAAGTGAGCTCCATGCACAGATGCAATAAGGTATGTATTGAAATTGCAAGTAATGCCAATACTCTTTTCTCTCTTGTGAATTTCCCTCCATTTTCAGTATATCCACCTTTTCATTCTCCCAAAACAAAGTCCCTTTTTTGTTTCCCACAGCGCAGCATGCACATTTGCCCTCATGACTTGTTCCTAGCTTAAATTAAGCTTGTTCTGTGATGATAATTATAGCATTCCCACCATAGTGTTACCATGTGCTAATTAATTAATTTCATGTGAGAGAAAGGCTTTGTGTCACTGTCTGACCTGGAATTCTTTTCCAGAATCCTGTTATCTGGCTCTTTGAAGTTCTGCCCCTGCCCTTGCGAAACAATTACCTTAGAAGACTCATTTCCATCTTGCCACGTGCATACATGGCTCCAAGTGGGTCTGAAGGCAAGAATACCTGGGTTTACAGAGCAACAAATTATATATATATATATATATATATATATATATATATATATATATATATATATATATATATATATATATATATATATAATGTTGCATATTTGTTCCATAATTAATTTTTGTATGTAGTCATGCTTCCATTTCAAGTTTGTTCATCTTGTACATATTCCATATTTGTATTCCATATTTGT
>NC_089779.1:21572822-21575322 GCF_040412425.1 Macrobrachium rosenbergii
AAAGCTACAAACGTCCTTTAATATCCAATTCACTCTACCTCGGAAGTAATATATTTTCATATATGTTACCGAAGGGAATTTTTAATTGATAATAAGTCCACCGTCCCGTGGGATCGAACCAGCGACGGACGAGGAATCAGGACTACAGTGACACACTAACCAGTCGGCCACAAGAGAGGTATAAATGAATACCATCTCCCATCAACCCACCCGTCGATCTCAGGTGTTTTGCGTTTGAGACGATATCCACCCACCTCTGCCATGTTGACGTGTAGTGCGTTTGTCGCATCGTAGCCATATTATGACTATTTATCACATCACCGTGATTCATATACAATCAAGCTACAAACGTCCTTTAATATCAATTCACTCTACCTCGAAGTAATATATTTTCATATATGTTGCGAAGGGGAATTTTTAATTGATAATAAGTCCACCGTCCCGTGGGATCGAACCAGCGACGGACGAGGAATCAGGACTGGTGACACACTAACCAGTCGGCCACAAGAGGTATAAATGAATACCATCTCCCATCAACCCACCCGTCGATCTCAGGTGTTTCGTTTGGGAGGCGATATCCACCCACCTCTGCCATGTTGACCGTGTAGTGCGTTTGTCGCTTGCGTAGCCATAATATGACTATTTATCACATCACCGTGATTCATATACAATCAGAAAGCTACAAACGTCCTTTAATATCAATTCACTCTACCTCGGAAGTAATATATTTTCATATATGTTACCGAAGGGGGAATTTTTAATTGATAATAAGTCCACCGTCCCGTGGGATCGAACCAGCGACAGACGAGGAATCAGGACTACAGTGACACACTAACCAGTCGGCCACAGAGAGGTATAAATGAATACCATCTCCCATCAACCCACCCGTCGATCTCAGGTGTTTTGCGTTTGGAGGCGATATCCACCCACCTCTGCCATGTTGACCGTGTAGTGCGTTTGTCGCACGTAGCCATAATATGACTATTTATCACATCACCGTGATTCATATACAATCAGAAAGCTACAAACGTCCTTTAATATCCAATTCACTCTACCTCGGAAGTAATATATTTTCATATATGTTACCGAAGGAATTTTAATTGATAATAAGTCCGTCGTGGGGATCGAACCAGCGACGGACGAGGAATCAGGACTACAGTGACACACTAACCAGTCGGCCACAAGAGAGGTATAAATGAATACCATCTCCCATCAACCCACCCGTCGATCTCAGGTGTTTTTGCGTTTGGAGACGATATCCACCCACCCTCTGCCATGTTGACCGTGTAGTGCGTTTGTCGCCACGTAGCCATATTATGACTATTTATCACATCACCGTGATTCATATACAATCAGAAAGCTACAAACGTCCTTTAATATCCAATTCACTCTACCTCGGAAGTAATATATTTTCATATAGGTGGGTGGATATCGTCTCCAAACGCAAAACACCTGAGATCGACGGGTGGGTTGATGGGAGATGGTATTCATTTATACTCTCTTGTGGCCGACTGGTTAGTGTGTCACTGTAGTCCTGATTCCTCGTCCGTCGCTGGTTGATCCCCACGGGACGGTGGACTTATTATCAATTAAAATTCCTTCGGTAACATATATGAAAATATATTACTTCCGAGGTAGAGTGAATTGGATATTAAAGGACGTTTGTAGCTTTCTGATTGTATATGAATCACGGTGATGTGATAAATAGTCATAATATGGCTACGTGCGACAAACGCACTACACGGTCAACATGGCAGAGGTGGGTGGATATCGTCTCCAAACGCAAAACACCTGAGATCGACGGGTGGGTTGATGGGAGATGGTATTCATTTATACCTCTCTTGTGGCCGACTGGTTAGTGTGTCACTGTAGTCCTGATTCCTCGTCCGTCGCTGGTTCGATCCCACGGGACGGTGGACTTATTATCAATTAAAATTCCTTCGGTAACATATATGAAAATATATTACTTCTGAGGTAGAGTGAATTGGATATTAAAGGACGTTTGTAGCTTTCTGATTGTATATGAATCACGGTGATGTGATAAATAGTCATAATATGGCTACGCGGCGACAAACGCACTACACGGTCAACATGGCAGAGGTGGGTGGATTTCGTCTCCAAACGCAAAAACACCTGAGATCGACGGGTGGGTTGATGGGAGATGGTATTCATTTATACCTCTCTTGTGGCCGACTGGTTAGTGTGTCACTGTAGTCCTGATTCTCGTCCGTCGCTGGGTCGATCCCACGGACGGTGGACTTATTATCAATTAAAATTCCTTCGGTAACATATATGAAAATATATTACCTGAGGTAGAGTGAATTGATATTAAAGGACGTTTGTAGCTTTCGATTGTATATGAATCACGGTGATGTGATAAATAGTCATATTATGGCTACGTGCGACAAACGCACTACACGGTCAACATGGCAGAGGTGGGTGGATATCGCCTCCAAACGCAAAACACCTGAGATCGACGGGTGGGTTGATGGGAGATGGT
>NC_089779.1:21582822-21627822 GCF_040412425.1 Macrobrachium rosenbergii
TAATCTTAAACTTGATGCAAATGCCATGTGCTTTGGTGCAATCACTCGTTCGTATTTCTCAAAAAGGCACACGTGTCTTTACCAGAAAATCGTAGGGGACAAAGCTTCTAACGAAATCTTAACACTATCAAAACAGACTGCAGCTAGCTAATCATGACTGGCATGCTTTTAAAACAAGACGAAGAACCAAAGTTGGTTTTCAGAACTGAGCGGCCCACTGTTACCCCGATCTGTCAACACGTTATCTTTCGAGATGACACTCGAAGCAAAACAAAGCATTCGCAGAACACACGTGCCTGGGAGACAAAATGCATGATTATATACTACATTATTATTACAAACGTATTATTAATTCTAGATTACTCTGTTATGCAAACCATTAATTCTTGTGAGATCTGACATAGCACTACATACGGTACCTCATCAACTATTATTGTTACACAAAACACATGATAACTAGAACAGTAAATATATCAAAATCATGGAAAGATATACATTTTAAAGACAATATCATGAGATTTCTCCCCCCAGAAGATTAATTATCCCGGGTTTGAATCCAACAATTCACAGTGGGATAAATAATCTGCAACCACATTATTCCTACCAGAAATATGCTCTACTTTTACATTATATGGCTGCAGGCACATAGACCACCCAGTCAATCTCTGGTTGTTATTTTTCATCTTATTGATGAATGAGATTGGGTTGTGGTCAGATGACACTAAAATTTCTTCATTTCTAGATCTGTTTACATACACTCCAAACTTTTTGAATGCTGTGATTAATGCTAACGGTTCTTTTTCTATGGTGGAATAAATTTTCTGATGCTTTTTCAACTTTGAAGACATGAAACAAACTGGATGTAGAATATTACTGTCATCTTGAAGTAAAACAGTTCCAATTCCACAGTTGGATATATCAACTTGTATCACAAACTTCTTATTGAAGTCTGGAGCTTGAAGTACTGGTCTTGAAGTTAAAATGGCTTTAACTTTCTCAAATGATTCCTGACATTCTGGAGTCCAAACAAACTTTGTCTTCAAACTGGTTAAGTCAGCTAAGGGAGCTACTACGGCCGAGAAATTTGGACAGAATCAACGATAAAATCCAGCCATGCCCAAAAATCTTTGTAGTTGTTTCCTGGTAGTAGGGGGGGGGGCGGTTAGCCTTACAGATACCTTCTACATTAACGTCAACAAGAGCGAGAGGGCCTTTTCCAACTTCAAATCTCAAATACTGAACTGTTGCCTTTCTAAACTCACTTTTTTGTAAGTTGATTGTTATTCCTGCTTCCTGTAGTTGCTTGAACACTTTACTTAAAATCTTCAGATGCTCTTCCCATTTTGTAGAATAAACACCTACTCCTTCTATGGATCCTAGCAGTTGATCCATCAGTTATTGGACTGTCACAGGTGCATTCATCAGATCAAACAGCAAAACACTGTATTGACACAGTCCAAAAGGAGTAGTGAAAGCTGACAGCAATTTAGCATTCTCATCTAAGGGAATTTGATAATAACCTTTCAGCAAGTCTATCTTGGAAACAAACTTGGCTTGCCCAGTATTATCAAGTAATTGATCTATAAGAGGCAAGGGATAATTGTCAGCCACACTGATGGAATCTATTCCTATAATCAGGACACATCCTAAATGAGCCATCTGGTTTCTTCACTAACACACAAGGAGAACTGTAATGACCTGAACTGGGTTCTGCTAATCCATGCTGCAACAAATACTCAGCCTCTTTCTTCAAAACATCTCCGTGAAAGGGTGATAAACAATATACTCTTTGTTTAAAAGGTTTTCTATCTTCTCTGACCCTTATCTCATGCTTTGTCAGATTGGTACGCCTCAGTACATCTGCAAAAATTTCAGGGAAACTTCTAATCATTTCACTTAATTCACCACTTTGCTCAACACTCAGATGTTTTAGTTTATCCTCCAAATTTTCCAATATTGAAGAATTGTTCATTTTACTTTCAGCTCCAAGTTCATAGCCATCCTCGTCCTCTGTAGATAAACTTGTCTGTGTTATTGAAACTGTTTCAGTTTTATTTTCTGAGAAGTAAGGTTTCAAATGATTCACATGCATCTCCCTCTGTTGTTTCCCTTTTTCCTGGTGTTTCAATTACATAAGTTCGATCACTTAACTTCACTATTATCTTGTAAGGACCTTGCAATTTATTGGTAAGGGGAAATCTTTTCACTGGTAAAAACACTAGAACTTGCTGTCCTACACTAAAACTTCCTAGTCTAGTCTTAGCATCATACCTTCTTTTCATTTTCTCTTGACTTATTTTCAGATTTTCTAAAGAGAATTTTCTAATTTCTCTTAACCTTTTCCTCAAGTTCTTCACATATTCTCCTTGGATTTCCTCTTGATTTTCTTCCCAATTCTCTGCAAGAATCTTCAATGGACCTCTCACTTGCCGGCCAAAAATCATCTCATTTGGTGAACATCCCATGCTTTCTTGATGAGCATTTCTAACTTCAGACAACATAAAGGGCAAACCAGCATCCCATTCTCTTCTTGATTGTTAATAATATTTTGTTAACATACTTTTCAAGGTCTGGTGGAACCTTTCCAAGGCTCCTTGAGTCTGTGGATGATAAGCAGTTGATAACTGTTGTTTCACTCCTAACAAGTTCATCACATCCTGGAATAATTTTGAAGTAAAGTTCTTTCCTCTATCACTTTGCACAATTTCTGGTATTCCAAACTTGGAGAAAAACTCCACCACCTTCTCAGCAATTACTTTAGCACTTATACTTCTTACAGGAATCGCCTCAGGATACCTTGTCACAGGACACATTAAAGTTAAAAGTTATTCATTTCCTTTTTTTGTTTTCAGAAGCAGCCCAACAACATTTATAATCACCTCGCTAAAGGGGTTTCCTCTAACTTCTCTGGGTTGTAAGGGGACTTTCTGAATGGTTTCATTCTTTTTTCCAGTTATCTGGGAAGTGTGACACTCTCAATAGAACCTGTTCACATCCTTGTGAAGTCCAGGCCAGAAAAAATACTTCATGATCTTCTCAACAGTCTTCCTGACTCCCATATGCCTAGATTCGTGTGCTACTGCAACCACTTGCTTCCTCAATGGATATGGAATCAGAATTTGATGACACTCGCCTTATTCAGCATTTCCTGGTATATCTGCAGGTCGATGCTTCCTCATTAGCAATCCTTCCTTTAGATAATAACAGGTAGGAGTTTGCTGCATCTCTTCTTGATCAACAACTCTGAATAACAAATCAGCCAACGTTGTATCCTTCTTCTGTAGCTCCATCAGCTTCTCTCTAGTCACTTGACCAACTTCAAGGGCTGAATTCTCAATATCTGCTAACTCTGCTTCTGTAGCTTCACTACTACCTTCAGGAACACTCTGACTACTCTTAGTCTCTTCAATAACAGGATCCTCTTCTTGGGAAATCTCTTCATTGCTAACACTAGAGGAAACTTCACTTGATCCTTCTTGTACAGGTAAATCCACTGTAGGACTAATCCTCAATGGTTTGTCTGTTACTATAGGACAAGGAGCAAATGGTACACCACCTATTTCATTACCCAGTAAAACATGTACACCTTCAACAGCTACTGAGTTCTTTACAGCAAAATCAACATTCCCTGTCACCAATTCACACGACAGGTGCAACCGGCATAAAAGAGTTCTCTTCTCCTCCTATAGCCTTCAAAATAACTGAATGTCCTGTGAGATTCTTCTCCAACTGTGGGTGAACACCACGAACTACCACACTATGGTTACTCCCAGTATCACATAATACCTTGACCAGTAACTGCACACTCCCTCCTTGAGTTGCCAGTGCACCTTCATAGATATATGGTTTAAAAGCCTCCAGGCTGCTCAGCCACTCACTGCTTGAGGTTACATTTCCACTGGTTGCTAAACACTGCTTGTTTAGTTTCAGTCTTTCCTACAGTTTCAGTTTTCCCCACACTGCTCTTTGTAGTCTGTTTCACCAGGTCACCTTTGACCACTTGACCAACTGGCTTTGACTGTTGTTGTGTCTGATAACATTCTCGACTGTAGTGTCCTGCTCTTCCACACTTGAAGCAGACAACATTAGTCTTCTGCATGTCTTGAGAAACTGGATGATGAGGATTTAACATTCGATTGCTGAGGGGTATTACCTGGCTTTGTACTGGTATTACCACTAGAATGATTCCCAGTAGTAATGTTCCTGAAATTTGGGAGAGATCTAATACCTGTGCGTCGTTGGTTCTGGTACTTGACATTATGATTCCTTTTGCTACTTATATAATATTATAATCTTCACTCAATGTAGCAGCTTTGTCAAGTTTCTTAAAATCTCTTTCTCTCAAATAGGCACTTATGTGTTCAGGAATTCCTCTAAGATACTGCTCTAGGACAACCAACTCCTCAAGTTCATCCATAGATTTAACTTTAGCAGCCTCCAACCATCGTTTGGAACATCTTACTTTGTAGGCATAATCCAAGAAAGTCACTTGCCATCCTTTCTCACAGATCTGAATCTTTCATTGCAATACTCAGGGATCATCAGGTAAACTTGTAGCACATTGTGTTTCAATAGCTTGTAATCTTTACACTGATCTGCTGACGAGGCTAAATAGGCACTTCTTCCTTTACTAATGAGAACACTCTGTAACAAGACTGACCATTTATCTTCTGGCAATCCCATACCTGAAGCCACTTTTTCAAAGTGATCAAAAAACTCATCTGGAGCTTCTTCTGTAAACTTTGGAATTAACATCTGTACTCTCACCACATCATATACAGGGTCCGAATTACCTTGAGTAGGGTTAGACGGTGTTACAGGAAATGTGGATTGAGCTTTTATTAACTCCATCTCCCTTTCATGTCTTGCTCTTTCTCTTTCTTCCTCTGCTGCTCTTTCTTCTCTTCTTTCTTTTCTTTCTCTTGCCTCTCTTTATCTTTCTGCCAACATTTTTAATTTAATCAAGTTTTCATCTCTTTCCTCTCTTTCTTTTTCTGCATGCATTTTCAGCTTAATCAAGCTTCTTCTGCAGCTGTGTGTCTAAGCTCTACCTCTGCATTACTTTTCTCTTGCTTATTTATGAATTCTGCCTCAGTTGCATTAAAAAATTCTTGTGTCTCTCCTAACTCTTCATCTACTTTACCAGAGTACATCAATGCTTGAATTGCAATACATCTGATTTGTGCCTTAATCATACCACTAGACACTTTACCCGCCCCCCCCCACCCCCGCCCCCGCCCACTGCTTAAACAGCCCACTGAGCTTTACTCAGGTAGGATTCAGATATCTCTTGGATGGATGGAGCTGCTCAAAACTCCTGAACATTGAACAGAGCCATTTTCTCTGAGTTACTCAACTAAACAATTCACGATACAATGCAAAAACAACTATGTGGTCACTCTTCTATCAAACAAATCCCTAACACCACCAGTATAAACCATAAACCAAAGTGATATTTTGTTTTCTACCTGGGTCTGGGCACCAAATTCTTACTGTCACGAAGTGTTCCAGGTACCTAATTATTAAACAACTAATCATAGAATTTTATAAAATCTACCAACTAAAGGAACAAAACATGTTTATCACTTTGCCTTATGCACACAACTAATCCTATCACTGTCAGGCAGTAAATGAAACAATGTTGTAAAAATTTTAGATATAAAATTTTATTTTTAAATTCAAAATTTATAGTCAGAATTCAAAATATGAAAAAAATTTACTGTTACTTGAAAACAACACAAAATTTGATTAAATTCTTGAGATAAATTGCAAAGGTTAATATCTCAAGAAATTGAATTAATAAAGCAAAATCTAAACTACTCAGAAGTACTTAAGATTTGAAAAGTAAATGAAAATTAAATGAAGTATGCAGTGTTAAATTATTAAGAAATACTTAGCATGCTAAGTAAATAAATGTTAAATCACCACTACAAAATTTCACTAAGGCAAAAATCCCTTAATATAACTTATTATACCATTGTAATAACAAGTAAAATTCCCTTTACCTTATACAAGCTTGTGAAAACTTTCATAAAATCACCCCAAATGTAGCTGGTTGAGATTCACAAAACACACTTTTTTGTTAGGCGCTGTTACTGATACATACACTTTTTACTACCAATATCAGATCTCAAAAGCTAAGATTAATATCAATGACCACACAAATATTTTACGTTAATAATTTCTCTCTTTTGAAGAGAGAGAGAGAGAACCACACAAAAGGTCTATGAAATCAGAATGAGCAAATTTTTAGGATTCCAGCTAGCAGTAAAACAATCAGATGATGTTATTATTAAGGCATTCTGGGAATGAGATACAAGAGAAACTTCTAGAAAAGGAAGATGGTGTCACTCCTGAGCAAAACATCTTTGGGCCAAAACTAACGTGTTAGAACAATAAATGATCAGAGCAATGTAATCTTCAACATGATACAACTGCCATGGTGCAATAACTTGTTCATATTTATCAAAAAGGCACATGTGTCTTTACCAGAAAATCATATGGGACAAAGCTTTTAATGAAATCTTAACACAGTCAAAACAGACTGCAGCTGGCTAATTATCTTTTGCGATGACACTTGAAGCAAAACAAAGCATTCGCAGAATGCACGTGGCTGGAAGACAAAATACGTGATTATATACTACGTTATCAAAAACGTGTTATTAATTCTAAATTATACTGATAAGTTATCTAAATCATTAATTCTTGTGAGATCTGACACAACACTACATACAACACCTCAACAACTATTATTATTACACAGAACACATGATAACTAGAACAGTAAATATATCAAAATCATGGAAAGATATACATAAAAGGGAGCCTCTGACTGCACCTGAGAGAGACTGACTAGAGATTCCAAGAAAACCACACAAAAGGGCAGACAGCCTCTCTCCTTCGCCACCCCGTTACCTCTTGACCCAGTGTCTGCCAGTCATAGCCTTGCCTACACTGGCCCCCAAGTGCCATAGTCCTTCGTCAGCACCCAAGGAGACGTCCTTGAGGACACGGTAATGTGAAACATGGAGATTGCAGGTCAACTTTCCTTCTTCTATTACTAGTTTTCATCATATCTTCCTTTTCCATACCTGGAGTGGTATTAGTGGCCTGTCTGTTGAGTATTATTTTGCACTGATTAAGTGTTAATCATGTGCTTTTATCTGAGTATCTTTTTGTGAATATTTATGAGAGAAAAATCCCTGCCTTCAGCAGAACCTCCTCAGTGCCAAGATAAATTCATCAGGTTACCTCTTGACTGTATCCTTGCAGATCAAACCTGATGCTGTGAACAGATTCTACCCCAATTTTATGCTCTCACCCATAGCAGTAATTCACATATCCCTTCAGTCCCTCATTTAATATTGCAGACTCACGTTCTACTTGTGTATTGTCTCCTTTTAAAGTAATTGTTATCAAGTATCACCCACTGCTGTAATGTATCAGGACCTTAGCGGCCCTCCACAACCATGAATTAATTGTCACTACATTCTTATCATCACCTTGAGAATGATATTGTGGCAGGTAGAAGCATGGTGAGATGCAACCTTCTCCCCCTCCGTGTGCCAATGAACTCAAGAGCCCACATTCACACATAGCAATATATAAAATATGCATATACACACAGATACACACACACACACACACACACACACACATATATATATATATATATATATATATATATATATATATATATATGTGTGTGTGTGTGTGTGTGTGTGTGTGTGTAAGTCGTATTGGTATGAGCCTGAAAATGTACGATAAAGCTACGAAAGTACATGTTCAAAGTCCCGGTTTTCACTTACCTTCCGACGTGGACTTAGTGATATTCTCAAGCACGCGTTCCTTTGGTGCTGTATTGATGGATATATATATATATATATATATATATATATATATATATATATATATATATATATATATATATATATATAAATATATATATATATATATATATATATATATATATATATATATATATATATATATATATTATATGACCTCTGGAGGATTAACTTCCCGCTCTCTCTTGACACCATTTTCTATGCTTATGCCTGTGGATCATTGGCATGCTGTCTTTGGCCTGGTCAACCTTATGGCAGGGCAAGGGCCATGTGGTAGGTTGCTATGGGCCTCTGAACTTTCTCTTCAATTTAATCCTCTTCACTGGCCCGTCTTAGTTTACGACAGGGGTTTGCCTCAAAATGGCTTTGTTCTTGGAACACAGGTATTCCGAGAAGTCACGGGTCCAATGAAAAGGTGATTAGGGAGTGTCTAAGGAGCAATAAGTTAGATATTAAGGAGCAAATGTTTTCCACAGCCTTTCTGTCAGTCAGCAGCATGATGAAAAATGATTGTGTTTCTTTGAACAGAATAAGACAGTTTTATTTTCACGTTACTTTTCTTACAAGCATAAAGGTTTATATTTTACTTTATTTCCTTCTGTGAAGCTAGGAGGGCGAGTTAGCATGGGAAGGGTGTTCCTTTGTAGTAAATATATATATATATATATATATATATATATATATATATATATATATATATATATATATATATATATATATATATATATATATATATATATATATATATATATATATATATATATATATATATATATATATAGATCACATTACCACAGGTGAAAAATAAGAAACAGGGTGTAGGTCCTCGTCAATGGCTTGGAAATAAAGTCGAAACCGGTCAGGACCTACACCCCGTTTCTTATTTTTCACCTGTGGTAATGTGTGATAAATGAATCATGTACAAAAGTGATAATAATCATATATATAGATGTACATACAAGCACACATATACACACATATAAATATATATATATATATATATATATATATATATATATATATATATACATATATATATATATATATATATATATATATATATATATATATATAATATATATATATATATATATATATATATATATATATATATATATATATAATATATATATATATATATATATATATATATATATATATATAATATATATATATATATATATATATATATATATATATATATATAGATATATATATATATATATATATATATATATATATATATATATATATATATATATATATATATATATATGTATGTATGTATATATACATGAATTTTATCACATCACCGTGATTCATATACGAGTATTAAGCTACAAACCTCCTTTAATATCCAATTCATTCTACCTCGGAAATAATATATTTTTATACATGATACCCGAAGTGGAATTTTTTTAGTTGATGAGTTCGTCGTCTCGTCTATCAATCAAGTTTTGTTGATCTTGTGCTGTTCTGCTGATTAAAAGAACAGCGTATTCATATTCCAGGTCTCAGTGTTTATCAGTACTCCAATTCTATTATGAAACCTATGAGAAATTCAACTAGCAAAGACGAAATAACAGTCTCATTAGTACGTCATTATTTACAGCAAATTCACTTGACGAAAAACCTACTAACGAACTTTTCCTTTTATATATATAGTATATATATATATATATATATATATATATATATATATATATATATATATATATATATATATATATATATATATATATATATTTATACATATATATATAAAGTTCTGACTCACGTCGGGATCGAACCCAGGTCTCTCAGGTGGAAAGCAAGGGCGTTATCCACTGGGCCCACAAGTCTAAAAGAAGTTGGAACCTGAGAGCAACTGCACCCAAGGAATTACCTGGGCAAGCTAACTGCTTGCATACCAGCGAGTTTTCCCCAACTTCCCGACTCAGCAATGACCCAATAGACAACATTTCATTCGAATTATCCCTTCTGGAGTGAATAAGATAGAAATCATCAACACACAATCACGTGTGGAACAGAAATAAATTTCTGACTCACGTCGAGGATCGAACCCAGGTCTCTCAGGTGGAAAGCAAGGGCGTTATCCACTGGGCCACACAAGTCTAAAAGAAGTTGGAACCTGAGAGCAACTGCACCCAAGGAATTACCTGGGCAAGCTAAGTGCTTGCATACCAGCCAGTTTTCCCAACTTCCGACTCAGCAATGACCCAATAGACAACATTTCATCCGAATTATCCCTTCTGAGTGAATAAGATAGAAATCATCAACACACAATCACGTGTGGAACAGAAATAAATTTCTGACTCACGTCGGGATCGAACCCAGGTCTCTCAGGTGGAAAGCAAGGGCGTTATCCACTGGGCCACACAAGTCTAAAAGAAGTTGGAACCTGAGAGCAACTGCACCCAAGGAATTACCTGGGCAAGCTAACTGCTTGCATACCAGCGAATTTTTCCCCAACTTCCCGACTCAGCAATGACCCAATAGACAACATTTCATTCGAATTATCCCTTCTGAGTGAATAAGATAGAAAATCATCAACACACAATCACGTGTGGAACAGAAATAAATTTCTGACTCACGTCGGGATCGAACCCAGGTCTCTCAGGTGGAAAGCAAGGGCGTTATCCACTGGGCCACACAAGTCTAAAAGAAGTTGGAACCTGAGAGCAACTGCAAAAGGAATTACCTGGGCAAGCTAACTGCTTGCATACCAGCGAGTTTTCCCCAACTTCCTGACTCAGCAATGACCCAATAGACAACATTTCATTCGAATTATCCCTTCTGAGTGAATAAGATAGGAATCATCAACACACAATCACGTGTGGAACAGAAATAAATTTCTGACTCATGTCGGGATCGAACCCAGGTCTCTCAGGTGGAAAGCAAGGCGTTATCCACTGGGCCACACAAGTCTAAAGAAGTTGGAACCTGAGAGCAACTGCACCCAAGGAATTACCTGGGCAAGCTAACTGCTTGCATACCAGCGAGTTTTCCCCAACTTCCCGACTCAGCAATGACCCAATAGACAACATTTCATTCGAATTATCCCTTCTGGAGTGAATAAGATAGGAATCATCAACACACAATCACGTGTGGAACAGAAATAAATTTCTGACTCACGTCGGGATCGAACCCAGGTCTCTCAGGTGGAAAGCAAGGGGTGTTATCCACTGGGCCACACAAGTCTAAAGAAGTTGGAACCTGAGAGCAACTGCACCTAAGGAATTACCTGGGCAAGCTAACTGCTTGCATACCAGCGAGTTTTCCCCAACTTCCCGACTCAGCAATGACCCAATAGACAACATTTCATTCGAATTATCCTTCTGAGTGAATAAGATAGGAATCATCAACACACAATCACGTGTGGAACAGAAATAAATTTCTGACTCACGTCGGGATCGAACCCAGGTCTCTCAGGTGGAAAGCAAGGGCGTTATCCACTGGGCCACACAAGTCTAAAAAAGTTGGAACCTGAGAGCAACTGCACCCAAGGAATTACCTGGGCAAGCTAACTGCTTGCATACCAGCTGATTTTTCCCAACTTCCCGACTCAGCAATGACCCAATAGACAACATTTCATTGAATTATCCCTTCTGAGTGAATAAGATAGGAATCATCAACACACAATCACGTGTGGAACAGAAATAAATTTCTGACTCACGTCGAGATCGAACCCAGGTCTCTCAGGTGGAAAGCAAGGCGTTATCCACTGGGCCACACAAGTCTAAAAGAAGTTGGAACCTGAGAGCAACTGCACCCAAGACATTACCTGGGCAAGCTAACTGCTTGCATACCAGCGAGTTTTCCCCAACTTCCCGACTCAGCAATGACCCAATAGACAACATTTCATTGAATTATCCCTTCTGAGTGAATAAGATAGGAATCATAAACACACAATCATGTGTGGAACAGAAATAAATTTCTGACTCACGTCGGGATCGAAACCCAGGTCTCTCAGGTGGAAAGCAAGGCGTTATCCACTGGGCCACACAAGTCTAAAAGAAGTTGGAACCTGAGAGCAACTGCACCCAAGGAATTACCTGGGCAAGCTAACTGCTTGCATACCAGCGAGTTTTCCCCAACTTCCCGACTCAGCAATGACCCAATAGACAACATTTCATTGAATTATCCCTTCTGAGTGAATAAGATAGGAATCATCAACACACAATCACGTGTGGAACAGAAATAAATTTCTGACTCACGTCGGGGATCGAACCCAGGTCTCTCAGGTGGAAAGCAAGGGCGTTATCCACTGGGCCACACAAGTCTAAAAAAGTTGGA
Source organism: Macrobrachium rosenbergii (assembly GCF_040412425.1). NCBI lineage: Eukaryota > Metazoa > Arthropoda > Malacostraca > Decapoda > Palaemonidae > Macrobrachium > Macrobrachium rosenbergii. Next base: position 21,594,966 of record NC_089779.1, read on the forward strand.
ACCTGAGAGCAACTGCACCTAAGGAATTACCTGGGCAAGCTAACTGCTTGCATACCATGAAGTTTTCCCCAACTTCCCGACTCAGCAATGACCCAATAGACAACATTTCATTGAATTATCCCTTCTGAGTGAATAAGATAGGTATCATCCACACACAATCACGTGTGGAACAGAAATAAATTTCTGACTCACGTCGGGGATCGAACCCAGGTCTCTCAGGTGGAAAGCAAGGGCGTTATCCACTGGGCCACACAAGTCTAAAAGAAGTTGGAACCTGAGAGCAACTGCACCCAAGGAATTACCTGGGCAAGCTAACTGCTTGCATACCAGCCGAAGTTTTCCCCAACTTCCCGACTCAGCAATGACCCAATAGACAACATTTCATTCGAATTATCCCTTCTGAGTGAATAAGATAGGAATCATCAACACACAATCACGTGTGGAACAGAAATAAATTTCTGACTCACGTCGGGATCGAACCCAGGTCTCTCAGGTGGAAAGCAAGGGCGTTATCCACTGGGCCACACAAGTCTAAAAGAAGTTGGAACCTGAGAGCAACTGCACCAAGGAATTACCTGGGCAAGCTAACTGCTTGCATACCAGCGAAGTTTTCCCCAACTTCCTGACTCAGCAATGACCCAATAGACAACATTTCATTCGAATTATCCCTTCTGAGTGAATAAGATAGGAATCATCAACACACAATCACGTGTGGAACAGAAATAAATTTCTGACTCACGTCGGGATCGAGCACAGGTCTCTCAGGTGGAAAGCAGGCGTTATCCACTGGGCCACACAAGTCTAAAAGAAGTTGGAACCTGAGAGCAACTGCACCCAAGGAATTACCTGGGCAAGCTAACTGCTTGCATACCAGCGAAGTTTTCCCAACTTCCCGACTCAGCAATGACCCAATAGACAACATTTCATTCGAATTATCCCTTCTGAGTGAATAAGATAGGAATCATCAACACACAATCACGTGTGGAACAGAAATAAATTTCTGACTCATGTCGGGATCGAACCCAGGTCTCTCAGGTGGAAAGCAAGGGCGTTATCCACTGGGCCACACAAGTCTAAAGAAGTTGGAACCTGAGAGCAACTGCACCCAAGGAATTACCTGGGCAAGCTAACTGCTTGCATACCAGCGAATTTTCCCCAACTTCCCGACTCAGCAATGACCCAATAGACAACATTTCATTCGAATTATCCCTTCTGAGTGAATAAGATAGGAATCATCAACACACAATCACGTGTGGAACAGAAATAAATTTCTGACTCACGTCGGGATCGAACCCAGGTCTCTCAGGTGGAAAGCAAAGGGTGTTATCCACTGGGCCACACAAGTCTAAAAGAAGTTGGAACCTGAGAGCAACTGCACCAAGGAATTACCTGGGCAAGCTAACTGCTTGCATACCAGCGAGTTTTCCCCAACTTCCCGACTCAGCAATGACCCAATAGACAACATTTCATTCGAATTATCCCTTCTGAGTGAATAAGATAGGAATCATCAACACACAATCACGTGTGGAACAGAAATAAATTTCTGACTCACGTCGGGATCGAACCCAGGTCTCTCAGGTGGAAAGCAGGGGCGTTATCCACTGGGCCACACAAGTCTAAAAAGAAGTTGGAACCTGAGAGCAACTGCACCCAAAGGAATTACCTGGGCAAGCTAACTGCTTGCATACCAGCGAGTTTTCCCCAACTTCCCGACTCAGCAATGACCCAATAGACAACATTTCATTCGAATTATCCCTTCTGAGTGAATAAGATAGGAATCATCAACACACAATCACGTGTGGAACAGAAATAAATTTCTGACTCACGTCGAGATCGAACCCAGGTCTCTCAGGTGGAAAGCAAGGGCGTTATCCACTGGGCCACACAAGTCTAAAAGAAGTTGGAACCTGAGAGCAACTGCACCCAAGGAATTACCTGGGCAAGCTAACTGCTTGCATACCAGCGAGTTTTCCCCAACTTCCCGACTCAGCAATGACCCAATAGACAACATTTCATTCGAATTATCCCTTCTGAGTGAATAAGATAGGAATCATAAACACACAATCATGTGTGGAACAGAAATAAATTTCTGACTCACGTCGGGATCGAACCCAGGTCTCTCAGGTGGAAAGCAAGGGCGTTATCCACTGGGCCACACAAGTCTAAAAGAAGTTGGAACCTGAGAGCAACTGCCCAAGGAATTACCTGGGCAAGCTAACTGCTTGCATACCAGCGAGTTTTCCCCAACTTCCCGACTCAGCAATGACCCAATAGACAACATTTCATTCGAATTATCCCTTCTGAGTGAATAAGATAGGAATCATCAACACACAATCACGTGTGGAACAGAAATAAATTTCTGACTCATGTCGGGATCGAACCCAGGTCTCTCAGGTGGAAAGCAAGGGCGTTATCCACTGGGCCACACAAGTCTAAAAAAGTTGGAACCTGAGAGCAACTGCACCAAGGAATTACCTGGGCAAGCTAACTGCTTGCATACCAGCGAAAGTTTTCCCCAACTTCCCGACTCAGCAATGACCCAATAGACAACATTTCATTCGAATTATCCCTTCTGAGTGAATAAGATAGGAATCATCAACACACAATCACGTGTGGAACAGAAATAAATTTCTGACTCGTCAGGATCGAACCCAGGTCTCTCAGGTGGGAAGCAAGGGCGTTATCCACTGGGCCACACAAGTCTAAAAGAAGTTGGAACCTGAGAGCAACTGCACCCAAAGGAATTACCTGGGCAAGCTAACTGCTTGCATACCAGCGAAGTTTTCCCCAACTTCCCGACTCAGCAATGACCCAATAGACAACATTTCATTCGAATTATGCAAGCAGTTAGCTTGCCCAGGTAATTCCTTGGGTGCAGTTGCTCTCAGGTTCCAACTTCTTTTAGACTTGTGTGGCCCAGTGGATAACGCCCTTGCTTTCCAACTGAGAGACCTGGGTTCGATCCGGCGTGAGAGTCAGAAATTTATTTCTGTTCCACACGTGACTGTGTGTTGATGATTCCTATCTTATTCACTCAGAAGGGATAATTCGAATGAAATGTTGTCTATTGGGTCATTGCTGAGTCGGGAAGTTGGGAAAACTCGCTGGTATGCAAGCAGTTAGCTTGCCCAGGTAATTCCTTGGGTGCAGTTGCTCTCAGGTTCCAACTTCTTTTAGACTTGTGTGGCCCAGTGGATAACGCCCTTGCTTTCCACCTGAGAGACCTGCGTTCGATCCCGACGTGAGTCAGAAATTTATTTCTGTTCCACACATGATTGTGTGTTGATGATTCCTATCTTATTCACTCCAGAAGGGATAATTCAGATGAAATGTTGTCTATTGGGTCATTGCTGAGTCGGGAAGTTGGGGAAAACTCGGCTGGTATGCAAGCAGTTAGCTTGCCCAGGTAATTCTTGGTGCAGTTGCTCTCAGGTTCCAACTTCTTTTAGACTTGTGTGGCCCAGTGGATAACGCCCCTGCTTTCCACCTGAGAGACCTGACTCGATCCCGACGTGAGTCAGAAATTTATTTCTGTTCCACACGTGATTGTGTGTTGATGATTCCTATCTTATTCACTCAGAAGGGATAATTCAATGAAATGTTGTCTATTGGGTCATTGCTGAGTCGGAAGTTGGGGAAAACTCGCTGGTATGCAAGCAGTTAGCTTGCCCAGGTAATTCCTTGGGTGCAGTTGCTCTCAGGTTCCAACTTCTTTTAGACTTGTGTGGCCCAGTGGATAACGCCCTTGCTTTCCACCTGAGAGACCTGGGTTCGATCCCGACGTGAGTCAGAAATTTATTTCTGTTCCACACGTGATTGTGTGTTGATGATTCCTATCTTATTCACTCAGAAGGGATAATTCGAATGAAATGTTGTCTATTGGATCATTGCTGAGTCGGGAAGTTGGGAAAACTCAGCTGGTATGCAAGCAGTTAGCTTGCCCAGGTAATTCCTTGGGTGCAGTTGCTCTCAGGTTCCAACTTTTTTTAGACTTGTGTGGCCCAGTGGATAACGCCCTTGCTTTCCACCTGAGAGACCTGGGTTCGATCCCGACGTGAGTCAGAAATTTATTTCTGTTCCACACGTGATTGTGTGTTGATGATTCCTATATATATATATATATATATATATATATATATATATATATATATATATATATATATATATATATATATATATATAGAGAGAGAGAGAGAGAGAGAGAGAGAGAGAGAGAGAGAGAGAGAGAGAGAGAGAGAGAGAGAGAGAGAGAGAGAGACACACACACACACACACACACATATATATATATATATATATATATATATATATATATATATATATATATATATATATATATATATATACATATATATATATATATACATATATATATATATACATATATATATATATATATATATATATATATATATATATATATATATATATATATATATATATATATATATATATATATATATATATATATATATATATATATATATATATATATATATATATATATATATATAGCCGATCGAGGCTACGGCCTACCCCAACGCCAAATCAAAGTCCTTCAGAAGAAGGCATCGCTTCTTACCCCATATAAAAATGGGAAAAAGCACGTTAAAACGAAGAAGGATATATATATATATATATATATATATATATATATATATATATATATATATATATATATATATATATATATATATATATATACAGTATATATATATATATATTTACTGACTGTCCCTTTTATTCAGAAATTACTGTTGTGACTGTCCCTTTTATCCATATATTACTATTCTGATTGTCCCATTTATCCAGACATTACTGTGGTGACCCCCGTTTATCCAGAAATTACTGTACTAACTTCCCAATTTATCCAGATATTAATATGGTAACTGTCCCATTTATCCAGGTATTGCTGCTGTGACTGTCCATTTTTGCATGCTGTTATTTAACTTGACCTCTGTGTCTGTCTGTCTTTCTGTCTGTTTGGGTCAAATCTTGTAACTCAATTTTCGACTTGTTCCCTTCGTCCGATGGACTTGAAATTTTGAATGGTTACTTAATCCTGGTTACAATACAACTTTACATGATCAGTTATTTCAACAGTGCCCTCTAGTGACCCTACAGTGACCTCTCCCAGTACCTCAGGATTTGTATGAAGCTCTTTGGATTTTTCATGGCTTTTTTTGACTTGGTAGAATCTGTCTTCTGCATAACCCCTTCCCCTTCCCTCTTCCATACCCCTCCCCTCGCCCTTCCCCTTCCCCTTCCGGAACAATAAAAAAAAAATTAAACATGTTTTTTATTGAAATGCACTAAAAAGTAAAAAAAAAATAATTTTTTGAGACACCAAGATTTTCTTACAAGTAATCATGTCTACAAAAATAAAAGTGTGGGCCCCAAACATGGAAGGAAATGCCCCAGGAAAAAAATTTATATTTCTTTTCTTGTAGCATGGTGCCCATGCTTTTAATTTTGTTGACATGATTAACTGTTAGAAAATCCTGGTGTGCCCAAAAAAATTATTTTTTTAACTTTTTAGTGCATTTTAATAAGGCATATTTTAAGCTTTTTAAATTTTTTTTTATCCAGGTATAACTGTACTGACTGTCCTTTCATCCATATATTACTGTTCTGGTTGCCCCATTTATCCAGATATCACTGTGGTGACTGTCCCATTCATCCGAGTATTACTCCGGTGACTGTTCCTTTCATCCAGAAATTACTGTACTGACTGTCCCTTATATCCAAATATTACTATACTGACTGTCCCATTTATCCAGGTATAACTGTGCGTGACTCTCCCACTTATCCAGGTATTACTCTACTAACTGTTTCCCATACATCCAGGTATTACTGTACTGACTGACCCTTTTACCCAGGTATTACTGTGTGGACTGTCCCTTTTATCCAGAAATTACTGTGGTACTGTCCCTTTTATCCATATATTACTGTGATGACTGTCCTATTTATCCAAATATTACTGTGTTGACTGTCCCTTTTGTCCAGGTATTACTGTGCTGACTGTCCATTTTCCAGACATTACTGTGGCGATTGTCTCTTTTATCCAGGTATTACTGTGGTGACTATCCACTTTATCCAATTATTACTGTGGTGACTGTCCCTCAGTTATTACTGTGGTGACCTTCTCATTTATCCAGGCATTACTCTTCTGCCTGTCTCTTTTATCCAGATATTACTGTGCTGACTGTCCATTTTATCCAGGTATTACTGTGCTGACTGTCCCTTTTATCCAGGTAATACCGTGGTGACTGTCCATTTCATCCAGATATTACTGTAGTGACTGTCCCAATTATCCAGGCATTACTGTGGTGGCTGTCTCATTTATGCAGTTATTACTGTACTGACTGTTCCTTTTATCCAGGTGGTATTACTTGGTGACTGTCTCATTTATCCAGGTATTACTGTGCTGTCTATTCCTTTTATTCAAGGATTACTGTCGTGACTGCCCCCATTTATCCAGGTATTACTGTACTGTCTGTCCCTTTTATCCACAGACTGTCCAGTTCATCCAATTATTACTGTGGTGACCGTCCATTTTATCCAGGTATTACCGTGGTGACTGTCTAAACCTTGATACAGAATTATTAATCACAGGAAATGAAAGCATTTTCGATAATATGTTTTTATGGTATTGAGTACCTGAAATTAGGTACAGTAAATTCGTAGAGTTTATTTACCACATAAATTACAAAGGGAAGGGGGAAGGGGGAAGGGGGGCCGGGGTACGGGTTTGAAACCTACCCTATTATCTAAGGTGGATCAAATGATGTCCATGTGCCAAATTTTGTGTAGATCAGTCAAACGGTTCGGATTTCTATAGCACAAAAACAAGTGTACAAACACAAATAAACATTTAAACTTACAAACGTTCACTTTTATATATCTATATATATACATATATATACTATATATATATATATATATATATATATATATATATATATATATATATATATATATATATATATATATATATATATATATATATATATATATATATATATATATATATATATGTATGTATGTATGTATGTATGTATGTATGTATGTATGTATGTATGTATGTATGTATGTATGTATGTATATATATATATATATATATATATATATATATATATATATATATATATATATATATATATATATATATATAAGGAAAGTTTATGTTAGTAGGGTTTTTCAAGTGAATTTGCAATAATCAGTGAGGTGCTGATGAGAATGCTGTTTCATGTTTGCTAGTTGCTTGCATTTGTCCTAGACTTCATGGTGAAAAAAGTGGTTGTCGACGGTAGAGCAGGTTTAGACTGGATTAATGATAAACACTGAAAGCTGCAATGTTAATACGCTGCTGATTTAATCACAGAACCCCACAAGACTTACAAAGCTTGCTTAAAGGAATGCATCTTATATCTAGAGATATGAGACCCAACTTAAATCTAGAATAAACAAATGAAAGGACAAAGAGTGCACAATGGGGTGAAAAACTACCGTATGAACAAAGGATTAATAAGGTTGAGCCTTTCAGATATTCAAGAACAATGGCATCCAATTGAAATATACTGAAAGATAATACCGGGTAAATAAAACAAGGGTAGGTTGAATAAGTTTTGGAAATCAAATAGTCTGAAATTACACACGAAAGTAAGATTATATGTAAGTTTAGTTTGATCTGCATTGTTATATGAACACGAATCGTTGAATGAAAATCAAATTATGTCTAAAAAACTTTCATGACTGGAGAATAAAGCTTAAAAAGAATGTTAGGAATGAGATAGCAGGATGTAGCTGGAAATGCCACCATAAAGGAAATTACAAAGATCCAAATGTAGGCGAGATGACGATTGCTTGGATATGCCCAAGGAGAATAGTACGTGACAGTGTCGGTTGGGTTCTTGGAGGCACCAGAAGAGTTGGAATACCTAGACCTACTTGTATGATAACTACAAAAAGAATGGTGCAATTTCACAGAGGTCTTTTGAGTCACGCTGCACTGGAATTGGTCATGATAATGATGTTGATGACACACACATCCACACACACACACACGTGTATGTATATATTATATATATATATATATATATATATATATATATATATATATATATATATATATATATATATATATATATATATATATAAATTTTCTGCATCTTCGTATGACCTTAATCCCATCTTCGTGTTGGGTTGTCCGCTCGAGTCTCCATTCTCCACAGAATTCTGTCACGGCTATATCTGAGGCTACAAAAGATATCAAGAAATCATCCACAAATAATGTGTATATTATTTCTTCTGAAATGACTCTGTAATGCCATTGTTGGCTAGTGCAAAAATGGTAACACTTAATATACTACCCTGTGGAACGCTTTCTTCTTAACGTCTCATACTTGATAGTGTTGCTCCTACTTGTACTTGAAATTTTCTAAATTTCAAAAATTCTTTAATAAAAGGAGTAGCTCCCCTCTCGGTTTGCAATCATAGGGATGGTCCTACAAAATAGTATGCCTCTATGCAGCATCATTTGCTCTTTCAAAGTAAAAACATATATGAAAATGGTGTTGTTTAGATGTGAATGCCTCACATACAGATGGTTCAAGTGAAGGAGCACATCTGTGGTGGAATGCATGTTACTGAATCTGCACTGGGCAGGAGAAAGATAATGGTTGTTCTGTAGATGTCACATAGGGAGAACATTTATTATCTTCTCCATAACTTTACAATGGCAAATATTTAAAGCAATGGGCTGGTAGCTGTCTTTACCTGGTTTAATAAATGGTTGTACTTGCAATATTTTTACTCTTATTGTCCGCATTTCCAATCTCTAACTGGTAAATGTCTCATTGATTTGGTGAAGATGGCTGATTCACTGCAATGCACACATCTGGGTTTCTTGTTTCACATACCATGGTCTTCCTCTCCAAAATTTATGCATATTGGTGGTTTGCCTTGTATGTGTGATCTGAATGCTATAAGCGAATGCCCAAAATTTTGGCAGTGGTACCATCTTCTTGGTCTTGTAATATATCATTTTATTTTGAACCTATGACCTGGCTACACAGATATACTCTAGCGCTCGGTGTTCACTGCCAGGATGAGAGTAGCTTGAAGAACTGCAGTATCACTCATTCACTTTATCATTCTCTGAACCTTTATTACACCCTGATATCAGGGTTCTTTTTGAAGTTTCTCCTCTGAAAAAAAATCATCAGTTTTGCAGCATAAAGCAACCCCTTGGTGGATTCAAGAGGGAGCAGCATGGTGCACTCAACTGGAACTCCACCCAGATGTAACAAAGCCAGTTATTCTGAGCTTTTCTTTGATGATCCCACTTCAACCAGCAAATTTTTTATTCATAAATATATCTTAGTTAACTTCAAATATATCTATATCACTGTCATTTAAGATTGAATTTAGGTAATAATCATAACAACAATGTACAAAGACCCAAGGATTTATTTCATACTCACTATCCTTTTTCTTGTGATCATATGTGATCCTAATATTTTAAAACTAGAACTAGGTGGGAGAGAGGGAGAAGTTTTATAGACTTCTGCTTAGCCTTGCCTTGGGTTGTTGCCGATATCAATTTGTCTAACTCTCCAATCTGATGTCAGTCTTTATAATAGTAGCATTTTTCTTCAACCTAGGCCGCATTTAGTATAATACCAAAATAAGCATAAATACTAATAAATTTCCCCCAGTGAGCAACGCTCATGACCACCAACCCTTTATTGTTAACAGATAATAAAATCAATATATTTATGTATATGCATACACACACACATATACACATACAGTATATATATATATTATATATATATATATATATATATATATATATATATATATATATATATATATATATATATATGTCCTCGTTAGTTCGAGCCCACGGGACGACGAACTTATTATCAACTAAAAAATTCCCCTTCGGTAACATATATGAAAATATATTACTTCCGAGGTGGAGCGAATTGGATATTAAAGGACTTTGTAGCTTACTGATTGTAAATGAATCACGGAGATGTGATAAAAAGTCATAATATGGCTGCATGCGACAAACGCACTACACGTTTAACATGGCAGAGGTGGGTGGATATCGTCTCTAAATACAAACACTTGAGTTCAACGGGGATTTGTAGATAGGAGCCGATATCCACTTATACCTCACTTGCTGGCCGTGTGGATTAAGGCGTCCACTGTAGTCCTGAGTTCTTGTCTCGTTGGTTCGAGCCCACGGGTTTGAACTTATTATCAACTAAAAATTCCCCTTCGGTAACATATATGAAAATATATTACTTCTGAGGTAGAGCGAATTATATATATATACATACATGTACAGTATATATATATATATATATATATATATATATATATATATATATATATATATATATATATATATATATATATATATATATATATATATATATATATATATATATATATATATATATATATATATATATATATATATATATATATATATATATATATATATATATATATATATATATATATATATATATATATATATATATATATTATGATTAGCAAGATTTTGCTAGCAAGTTGGCCCCCTTTGTTGTGTTCCATTTACTGCCAATCGTGATCGATAGACCATCTGTCTATCGACTTAGCACGATCAGAAATACAAGGGTTTAAAAGATTAAGGCCACTCCATTTTTTAAAACAGAACTTTCCTTCGAGGCAAAAGTAATCTGTCTTGGGCGTTTTTCTTACAGGCAAAACCTCCCCTGCGGGCAGCAGGTGCAATGAGTCAAAACCCCTGTGTTGGATGCACCCCCTGCCCCATAGGAGGGGATAAAAGCAAAAACCCACGAGGTCTCGACACACACGCGGGCTGGAAGATATGGAGTGAAGACGCCCTCAACACCTGGCCCCATCGATGCCCTTGCACCCTACCCACGTGGCCCTTTCCAAAGTATACTTTTCTTCGTGCCCTTCGACCGCATTCCAAGTGTTCGCTCCACCGTTGGCCTGCCTCGAGCCCACACGCCATTGCTTGGAGTTTCGAGGAGTCCCCATCGCCTTGCCCCTTTACGGAAGCCCTTGCATCTCACCACGTGGAAGAAACTCGCCCTCGGAAATCGCAAGTCATCCACGGACCGCCTTTTATGCGCCCGCGGAAAATCTGCTAAGGTAAAGTGCCCTGGAAGAGCCCCATTTCAGTCACGTTTTTGTCTCGTAATATTTGCTTAAAGAGAAAGCCAGAAATCACCCTTGTCTAATGTCCGTGCGCCTCTTGCATCGGCAGTATTAAGTCTTTATTACTCCTTTGGCACCCTCAGTGCAGCCTCGAATTCATTATTCCTTTGTCTATTTCATTACTGGCGTATAATGTGCATATCTCTCATTTCAGAGGGACCCTATTTCGTGGAAGCTTCTCGGACTGTGTCTGGAATTCCCCAGTTTCATTTAATCCCGTAGGAATCCCCTTCAGGATCAGAAATCTACTTGAGTTCCTCTCTCCCGTACTGATGTCATTTATGTAAATACACTCCTTTAAATTTGCCCACATGTTTTACGTAATATTTCCCTCAGTAACAAGAGCCCTATGCTCATATGAAATTCTCCTTTGTTTTCCTCTTTTTTACGTTTTCCTGTACCCACGAAGTCAGAATCACAAGGCTAAATTACCTTAAATCGTTGCTACCTGTCTCACAGAGCATATTTCAAACTAAAACCACGGAAAAACGTAAAAATGGCGACCTGGCCATAGATCTCGTTTTGCAGTTGCAGTTCCCCTAGCGTTGCTTTATTGAATTTGCAACTTGCCAGATCAGCTATTAGCAAAGCTAAGCTGGGTACGAGACAGTTACGAACCTTTTGTGTAAAACCAGCACACAGATCCGGAAATTCCACGTAAGTAATGTGTTTATCTTAGCAAAACCTTTTTACAATCGTGACTGTTCCTAGGAATTAGAAATAGGGACGCATGTATTCACTGAGAGAAAAGAACCGCCGTATTAGATTCGTTAATGCATGCCTTTCAGGATAGGTAGTTAGGAAATAACCAGTGCTAACCATCCTTTGCTTCGAGGAATAGTGCGAAATTCCTCTGTGTTAAAATCTTTGCCATATCTTTTGCTTCGAGGAATAGTGCGAAAATTCTGTGTTAAAATCCTTGCCATATTCTTGCTTGAGGAATAGTGCGAAAGAAATTCCCCTGTGATAACTTTTACTTGCATTTCGAATTAGCGAACTGTTATTTAGGCGCGAATAAAATTCCCAAGTGGGACACGACGAAGTCAGCTTGCATTGCTGAAAATTCTCTCAGTGTAGTTAGAATTCGAGTTAGGTGTTAGGAAAGCGAAATTTAAACTCCGCTTATAGGGAAAAAATTACTAGGTCGTTTTACTGTTATCCTCCCAGACGACTGGGAAATTCCCGGAATCCCAGACGGTGTATAAATATATCTGGGTTCATTCACACAGAATCTAAAAATACCTCCGGTGTTGGCCAGACGACCTGCAACCCCCCCAGCCCAGGCCCGCGTGTGTAGCATTTTTTTTCCCCATTCATTTCCCAGCAAACATTTTTCTTTGGGTTTCCGTTAGTAATTTCTAAGTCCTAAAGGGACGAATCGTATTTCCAAGTCCTCAGTGACTCCTAAAATTCTACGTCGCACGTGGTGAGAATTTCTCCAAATTCCAGTCCTCAGGGACTCCTAAAATTCTACGTCGTTATGCAACGTGGCGAGAATTTCTCCAAATTCCAGTCCTCAGGGACCCCTAAAATTCTACGTCGCACGTGGAGAATTTCTCCAAATTCCAGTCCTCAGAGACTCCTAAATTTCCCACGTGACGTGGTGAGAATTTCTCCAAATTCCAGTCCTCAGGGACTCCTAAAATTCTACGTCGCACGTGGCGAGAATTTCTCCAAATTCCAGTCCTCAGAGACTCCTAAAATTCTACGTCGCACGTGGCGAGAATTTCTCCAAATTCCAGTCCTCAGAGACTCCTACCAAATTCCAGTCCTCCGGGACTCATACTAAAATTCTACGTCGCACGTGGCGAGAATTTCTCATTCCTGCGGGAACCCAAAATTAAGTCCTTTTGAGACATTATACAGTGTAGTTCACACACATCTAAGCCCTTACGGGACTGATCATTCTAGTTCGTTAGAACAACTCCTTAACTTCACGCTACAGCCGGCCAAGTCCGAGCGTGACAAAATCCAACTACGTCTTCCGAGACACATATTAAAATTCGTTCGCCAAGAACCACCACGTCTTTCCCAGACATATCAAATTTTAACAAAAGTCTCCTCAGACTTACTAATCACCTGTCTTATTCAGACAGATCCATTCTCCTGCAGTCTGAACAATTGTGTGTTTCAGATTCCTGCAACTGAGTCTTTTCAGACCTACCATATAACCATTATTTCAAGATGGCTAATACCAGAGCCCAACAAAACGAGGATTTCAAATTCTACATGCCCGCTGGGAAGGACATGGGACTATCGGGGCAAGATCTGAGAGCATGGGTTCAAGAGCGAGTGGACGATGCCAAGGCGGAGAGAGCAAGAGAACGTGAAGAGAGAGAGAGAGAGAACGTGAGGAGAGAGAGAGAGAACGAATCGCTCAAGAGCAACGAGAGGTAAAAGAACGTGAGGAGAGAGAGAGAGAACGAATTGCCCAAGAACAACGAGAGGAGAGAGAGCGAATTGCTCAAGAACAACGGGAGGAAAAAGAACGTGCAGAGAGAGAGAGAGAGGGAACGAATTGCCCAAGAACAACGAGAGGAGAGGGAACGAATTGACCAAGAACAACGGGAGGAAAAAGAACGTGCAGAGAGAAAGAGGGAACGAATTGCCCAAGAGAAAAGAGAGGAACGAGAATGGGAAGATCGAGAGTGACAGCGCGCCCACGAGCTCCAGATGCTAGAACGACAGCCCGCCACCCCCACCCCTGCCGCGGGAATGAGTGCCCTCAGCCAAGCTCACTCGTTCATGCCAAAATGGACCGAGTCCGAACCAGTATGGCTTGAAAGGGCCGAACGAGTCCTGGAGTGCTGCAACCTCTCCCCACGGAACTCTCCCTTGTTCTCACTAAATTCCTGGGCGGAAAGGCCCTCGTTGCCTACCACGCCCTTCCCGCAGACGATCGGGGGAAACTGGGAAGCCGACGCCAAGCAGTTCTGGCGGCGTACGAGATTACCCCCCAGTGTGGAGGAGACGTTGGAGAGCAGCCCAGAGAAGCAGGCCAGACTTGGTCCGATTGGGCGTACCATTCGGAGCGGGCGTTAACAAAATGGCTCGATTCGAAGGAGCCACAAGCACCGTCGAGGTACTTCGAGCGGTTTAAATTCGAGCATTTCCTGCGCTACGCCCCTCCTGCCCTCGCCACTCATATAGTGGAAAAAGCCCCAGCAACACTCACTGAGTGTTGCCAAATAGCAGATATGTGGGAAACTCACCACCCTCAAGAAGGATCCATGGGGCGGAAGATAAATCCCCCGTCCCTCCTCGGAGGTTCAAATTCCCACAAAAATGGGAACTCGGGCAAGCCCCTAACTTGCCATTATTGCAAGAAAACGGGGCATTCCTCCGAACAGTGCCGGAACAACAAACCGGCTCCTCTCTCTCCCAGAAAACCGACAAATAACTCGCCTGCGCCCTCCACAGGGGCAGCGCGGAAAGATTTCAGCCAGACATTTTGCACGGCGTGCAAGGTTTATGGCCATTCTCCCGCAAGGGCAAAATGCCCACGCAATAATAAAGTAAATACTCCCACTGTCGCCTTGGCCGTCACAGATCCCCAGTCATTAGGCCCTCCCGCCGAAGGGCCCGTATACGTGACTCCTCCACGAGGTAGCCACGCGCGCTGAGTCACTACATTCGAGGACTTGGGTGCACAAATCTCCCTCATCCGAAGGGACAGAGTTCCCTACGGAGCTATCGTCAATAGACGAAAGCTCGTCACGATCGAGGAAATAAATCAATTTAAAATGACACTCCCTACGGTCCAATTGAGAGTCACAAGACCTCACCAATCCAAAATTTGCAATCTTGCAGTAACAAGCCATCTCCCCGGAGGCTATGACGTCATCCTGGGACAGGACTTTCAGTCCCCACCGAAATCACGACAATCTAGGGGTCCACATTCCCGAATCATTCCGCGGGCGCGAGTAATCCTCCCCCGCTTCTCCTCAGCCAAGACTGGCGCCCCTGGGTACCAGGAGGACGTGCAGTCCCCACCAGTGCCACCTGAGTACAATGTACAGTGGCCCCCTCGATTGGTTCGATCAATTCCAGTGCCGGCCCTGCCTCCGTGCCAGTGCCAGGGCCCCAACCAGATCTCCCTTCCGGAGATGCCAAATTCCTGCCGGTGCCACTTGCATGCCCCGAGCAGGGCCAGCTTCGTCCGTCCTGACCGACGAGCCCAAGAAACCTCTGATAGCGCCTGACTCTGCCTAGTGCCAGCGCCAGAGCACTACACCAATCTCCATTCACGGATCCACCTCAGGACCCCCTCTCTTCCCCCGGCCTGGCACCGCTACCAGCGTCGGTCAGAGAGACGGTTCCTCCCGACCACCGCGGAAGCTCACCTGCAGGTGCGGCCTCGCAACCCGTGCCTGAGCTGGTCAATGTTACCTGCGAGCCGCTCATGCCACCCCCGACCGCCTTCTCTCTGCCTCAGCCCGTCGCCGACGTAATTGCAAGTCAGGATTCTGCCATATCTCCCTTGGCCGATGAACTACAAGAGCTGCGACGGATCAGGGTAGAACCAGCACGGAAAACTCCTGCGTCAGCTGTCGCAGCAGCAGGCCCAGGTGGTACTCCGTGCCGCCCTCCGCTCGCGGGCCCTCCGCTTCCCCAGCCGAGGACGACTGTCCCATTGAGTTTATTATTATTATTAAAATAGTTTAACCAGACCACTGAGCTGACCATCAGCTCTCATAGGGCTGGCCCGAAGGATTAGGATGGAATGACAAGTCTAGGCTAGAAGCCTAGCACTGGGACCTAATAAGTCACTTGTCAATGATGATGAATGAAGATGAAATTAAAAGCTGTAAAAAGGTATACGCTTTCATACTGGAACACACTCATACAATAAATACATTTAAACTCATGCTTCCATACATACTCACTAAAAAGGTATATAAAAATTCAAAATAAATTAGTAAAATCATAAAATTTACTTTTAAAATTCATTATTCTGATTTTTTTCTTTTTTTATATTTTCCAATTAATTTGCAGCTTCTCATAAACATTAAAATGGGTGCTATTGAGAACGTTGAAGATTCTGACAAAATTTCTTCTATCGGTTTATTTCCGAAATTTGATAATCGCTGCAGGTTATATTGTGGACATTCACACAGTATATGCTTAACTGTTATCAGCACATTGCAATTTGGGCATTTGGGAAGAGGGCCACATGGACTGTTCATTAAGTGTCCATGTGTCAATCGAGTATGGCCTATTCGAAGACGTGTCAGAATTACTTGTGCTTGTCTTTCTCTCTGATATGATGAACTCCATTTTCCAACACTGGATTTTATCTGTTTTATTATTTTCAGGTTCTTCGTTCCATATATTTTGCCATTTTTTTACAAGGACTGTTTTTATATATCTTGTATAGTCACTGATAGGGATGTCTACATTTGTTCTTGTCATGTGGACCGCTTCTTTAGCTGCTTTATCAGCCTCTTCATTTCCCTTAATCCCTACATGGGCAGGGATCCAACATATTTCAATATTTTTTCCCTTATTATACAATTTATGGAGAGAAAACTTTATATGTTGTACAATATTATTTTTAGGATTATAGCTTTGGATAGCTTCTATAGCACTCCTGGAGTCGCTATAAATTACAATATTATTATATGAGACTTCTCTTATTATTTTTATGGCTGATACTATTGCACATAACTCAGCTGTAAATACAGAAGCTTTGTCTGGGAGAGAGAACTGATACGTTTTGTTTTGGGATACCGCGGCATATCCCACTCCGTATTGTGACTTAGATCCGTCAGTATATATTGCGTAATGTGGATCTTTTCGGATAATATGCTCTGTTGCATGTTGTCTATGGTATTCTGGAGTATATGAATGACTTTTTGATAAATATTTCAAGTGTGTACAAATTCTCATTTTATTCATTGTCCAAGGAGGAGGCGATTTTATTATTACAGGTAATTGTATATGTATATTTAGCGACTCAAACAATCTTGTAGCTCTAATTGGGAAAGAAGGTGGATGATTGTTTATAAACACATCTCTTAATCCAAATAATTTTTAGTTGGAGAATCATTTGTCTGAATTCTCAGAGCACTCTTCATTGTTACTAGCTCTCTATGGAGAGACAGAGGTAGTTCACTACATTCAACTTGTAAAGATGATGTTGGTGATGATCGAAAAGCTCCTGAACATATTCTAAGGCCCTCATTATGAATTGGGTCTACCGTTTTCAGCGTTGCGTCTGATGCCGAGCCATATATTTCACTTCCATAATCAACGATAGACAGCACTGTTGCTTTATACAATAAAGTAAGGGTATGTCTATCGGCTCCCAAGTAGTGTTTGATAGTTTTTAATTAGGTTTAATGCTCTTTTACATTTTGATTTCATGTATGTTATGTGGGCTTTCCAGTTCATGTGAGTATCAAATACTAATCCTAAAAATTTTGCTGTTTGGCCAATTGGTATACTATGGTTTCTGATTTTCAAGTCTATTTCTTCTCCTTTTTTCCACTTTTTATTTTTATAAAACATGATTGCTTGGGTTTTATCTATGGAAAATTTAAAGCCCACAGATAAAGCCCATTCATCTATTTTTATTATGCTTTTATTAATGATTCGTTCTGCATGTTTTATTCGAGATGCTGAATAAAATATGGCAAAATCATCCATATACAGATTACTTTTAATACCAATAGGTAGATTATTACTGATATCATTGATTGCTAAAGTAAACAGCGTGCCACTAAGGACGCTTCCCTGTGGAACACCATTTTCAAGAGGAAATGTTCTAGACAGAACATCATCAATTCTCACCTGAAAACTGCGATTTGTCAAGAAGTTTTGGATAAACATAGGTAAATGTCCACGGATGTTATTTTCATGTAACATTTTTAATATTGCATACCTCCATGTAGTATCATATGCCTTTTCAATGTCAAAAAACACGGCTATAGTAATTTGTTTTCGTTCAAATCCTCTTCGTATGTGATCTTCTAAGTTAGATAGAGAATCCAGTGTCGATCTGTTACATTGTGATCCAAATTGTGTGGGAGTCAAAATTTTGTTTTCTTGAATGTGCCATGTTAGTCGAGCATTTACCATTTTTTCTAGCAATTTGCATAGACAACTAGTTAAAGAAATTGGTCTGTAATTGTTTACATTACTGGGATCTTTTCCTGGTTTGGGGATAGGAATAATTATAGCTTTACGCCATTCATTAGGAAATAAATTTCGAAGCCACAAGTGGTTATAAAACTCAATAAGTATGCTTTTTGCCAAAGGTGCAAAATGGCAGATCATTTCAAAACAAATACTGTCACCTCCAGGGCAGATTTATTGCTGTTCAACAATGCAAATTCTAACTCATCCATATTAAACTTTCTATTATAATAAATATCTTCTATGGTTTCAAAATTTATTGTTATTAACTCTATATTATTTTTCCTAGTTCGGAAATGCTCATCTAAATTTTTGTCGCTACTTACTTTTGCTAAACTTTCGCCTATTACATTACTTATTTCTTTAGGATCAAGTATTCTTTTCCCATCTTTTATTATGGCATGTCTAGGTGGTTTAACAAGGTACCATTTATTTTCCTAAATTTTTCCCATATTTTTTGTATGGGAGTATTATTAGAGATCTGATACATACTTTCTCCATGAAATGATTCTTCCTTGAATTACTTCTCTTTTAAATTTTGCAGATACTTTGTTATATAGAGGTTTTAATGTATTAATTTCTAATAATAATATAGTCAGTTTTTGTAAGTTTTCTTCTAATATCGGTAATGATTTATTTATTTTACTGAATTTTCTATTCAAATTATCTAATCGTCTCCCAATTTGGTGTTTTACTTTTATTAATTCTGTTAGTTTTTCAGACCACCATGGGACTTTGTGTTTTGTTGGATGACATTTGGATTTTGGTATTGCTTTATCAGCTGCATTTGTAATGAAATCAACAAGAAATTCATTAGTTTTATTGTGGTCTTTTGAATATTCAAATGGTGGGATATCCCTAGTGTGGAATTCATATTGTTCCCAATCTGCTTTATAAATGTTATATTGAGGGACATGCTTGGTGGGGTTATTTTGTAAAAATTAAATTAATATTGGGAAATGGTCACTTGTATGCAGGTCGTCAACTGTATTCCAATCTAATCTATCTACTATTTTTGTTGTACATAGAGTTAAGTCGATTGAGGAAAATGTTCCATGTGTTTTAGAAAAATATGTGTTGATTTCGTTGTCATTTATGCAGCAAATGTCATATGAATCTATGAATTCTTCTATTTTACTCCCTGTTCTATTTGAGTCTGTACAATTACAGTCCCACATCGGGTTGTGGGCATTAAAATCACCTACTATTAATATAGGTTCTTTGGTGTTATTAGGTAATTCTTTCTTTAAGTTTGTCTAAGTCATAATTTTTATTGGGTTGGTTGTATAAATTATAAATTACATAATTATCGTTTTTATTCGTATTCTGATACTCGATATTTGCAGATCATTAAAGTTTTAGGTACTTTGTCATAACATACTTTGTTATGTACATATATAGCAGTACCTAAATTTCCTTCTTCCTCTCTAGATGAAGATGCTAAGGTATATTTTCCTATTGTTGATATTGTTTTGTTGACATGTTGTAAACATAATATCATAGGTTCGTATTCTTTTAGTAATCGTTGTATTTCTCCTAGGTGTAATCTGGTCTGTAGACCATTTACATTCCATTGTATTATATAGCTATTGAAAATATTTTATTATAACGGTCGAGTTTTACTCTCTTTTTTTGTATTATCAATTTGGATTTTTTCTAATAATTTTCTTACGACATTCATTTGTTTTTCTTTATAATATATTAAGTGCTCAACGCACATGCAACCTTTTTCATGGGTACTCAAATCTGTGGTTTCTTTTTTTCTATATTTCATAAAGTTTCTTATAACGTTTGTTAAGCCATCTTTTGTTATGTTTTTGTTATCGTTGCACAATGCAATGAAACAATCATTACATCCACAAGAGTTGTCATGTATATTTTTTTCTTTATTTGTTCTTGTTGTCTCAATTATTGGTGATGGGGTAATCTCTTCTCCCTTGACATATTCATTGTTGTCTAAGGTATGGTTGTCTCCCACTTCTTCAGTATTTTGGATGTCCGTATCCATTGGTTTTACTATTATTTTAGGAGATAATGGAATATTCTTAACTAGTTTTTGTTTTTGTTCTTTCTTCATATCTCTTGTTTTTGTTTTGACTGACGTCTCTCTAACAATTGTTGGTTTCTTTGTTTTGGGTGGTGTTCTTTCCAATGGCCTTTTTTTATCTTTAATTTCTAGTCTATCAGGTCCTTCCTCTGTTATTTCTGTAGTAGCATCCTCCTGTGTTGTTTCTATTTGCATTAATATTTCAAATGAATTGGATAAAATGTTATCCATATCATTTGTCCCTGTTTCTTTATTCTTTACCATTTTAGTTTTTATTTCCAAGGCATTAATTTCTTCCAGAGAATTACTTTTCTGTGCTCCGTAAATTCTATTTGTATGCATTTTTGTTTCATTGTTGGTTTTTGTTGTTAAAGAATATGTACGTTTCTTAGAAGGATCTTGAATTCCTCTTACTTTCAATTCTAATTTAGCTTCTTTTACAGACATTCCAGTTCTTTCTTGCAATATTTTCAACTCTGTATTATATATATAGTACATACATTCTTTGGATCTTGCATGATGGTTTTGCCCACAGTTTATGCACTTTGGTTCCCCACACTTCCATTGTGTGGCATGTTCTTCAGATCCACAATACGCGCATACAGGTTCATTTCGACAATACTTTTTTGCATGTCCATATTTGCTGCAATTCTGACATTGTAGCGGCTTTGGGACGTATGGTCTTACTTCTCTGGTTTGGCCTAAAATTTTTATTTTCTGAGGTAGGTCTTGGCCTTCAAATTTTATTTTTGCGATTTTTAAGACTTGTTTATTCTTTTCTTTACTTGGTAGATCATATAGTTCGCAATCCTGTACTTTGGGGTATCTCTTTTTAAGTGAGTCTAACAGTATTTGCTTTTCAACTGGCTCGTTATTATTCTCAGGAAGTACAATAGTACCCTGAATACTGTTCATAGTATCATGTTTTTTTATTTTTATATTTATGTTATCTATATTTTTTATTGATAAATAATTTTCAGATTGACTTTTTGTCGTGGCCTCTATAAGCCAAGTCTTTTCTTTCATTTGTCTAAACGACATTTCAGTCGTAGAGTGTCTGCTTAATAAATAATTTTCCAACTTGAGTGCTGATATTTTCTGGTCCGTTTCTAGGGTTAGAAACCTTGACCAACTGTCACTCCCAAAGAGGGAGTCAAAGTGAGTCAAGGTTGGGTCAAGACGGTATTTACTTTTTACTGGTTTCCTTTGTACTGGAGCATATGGTTCCAGTGTTATTGCTTTCTGAATTTGTTTTGACTTTTCTAAAGAAGGGTTGTCAGATGAGGTTCCAATGGTTGTCAACTGTGCCGATTCGCTACCATCAAAGGGTCCAGGGGTACTCAAATCCTCCAACTTACTTGTCATAAAGATTGGAGGGAGAAAAAAAAAAAAAAAAAAAAAAAAACCTGAAAACCTTAAAAAGATATCATCAGCCTTTCATGGAGTTCATTCCTCCACTAATGGCACAAGTGAGAACCGACTCCCAAATGTCCGCATCCCTACCCTACCCCAAAGGGGATGGCACAACATGATTAGAGTGGCTCAAGTGTAAGCCAACCCGCTTGATAGGACTGAGAGCATTACTAGAATACAATCATCCCCACCCTAATCACATTATGGGCAAACCGGACAGAATGCCGAGAGTCCTATTCCCAGAACTAGACCCCCCTGGAATCCGTGGTCCAGTCCCGTAGAATAGTTCCGCCTGAAAACTCAGGTCCGAACATTATCGGACAGTTGATGGTCCTGCCACGGTTCTCACTATTTAGCTTCGGATATAAACCCAATCCCAGCTATGATACCTTTTCCTATTTACCAGGTCCAAGAAATTTGTACGAAAGTGAAAATATTCACGCCATTTAAATCGAAAGGTTTGTAGGTGATCCGTCAGGGCCCGGGCTCTTATTCTTCGTAAGAACGAAGAAGAAAAGCCAGGGCCCCTTACCCCCTCACCACGTGAAGGAACCTACTTCGAGGGGTGTCCCATTGAGAAAGGCTCGAGGCGAAATTACCACGGGCGTGGGAAATTCCAGGTAGTTTACAAAGAGCTCTAGAGCTCCCCTGGCCCCTGTGCCACCATTTCATCTTTCGAAGGTCTTGGCACCCCTAATCCAGAAGGGGATGTCAGGCCCTCCTCTATCTTCCTCCGTTCCTCAGGAACTGCTATCTCTTATCATCCTCTATTAATCTTTCCTTGAATTATTACCACAAGCGGCAATTAAATATGGGGTACCATTCCCCACACAATGTATAAATTATTAAGAATAACAGAGTGAGAAGTGGCACGCCCTTGCGCCCATACCTTGGCACCGGGCGTGCGTGTCAGCCCCTCCTGAAGGAGTCGCGCCCTTCGGGTGCACCTTTCTCGCCCTGGGACTGAAAGGATAGTCCGGGCCGTAATTTATAGGTGTAGGACGATAAATTCCCGCCTAACACAATAAAACCCTCACTCTTTTCCCTTAGCTCTTCTGCCAATATCATTTACTTTCTTTTAGTCATTTATTTATCTTTATTTTAATGAATCGCGAGTCATAAACTCTTGCCCTTGTGATTTAAATGCCCCTTTCGTAAGCTCTGAGAGACGTGTCCCGCCTTTCATATGCGGTCACGTTTTCATTCGTATCATCTTGTTAATTTTCCTTTTGTTATTATTATCCCTTTTCCCCCTTCCATTCCTTCCAAGATCTCTGTTTGTCCTAAGACCCCACATCTTTTGTCTGCTCGCCCCGTCATAACATGGAGTACTCGAGTGGGCAGTGGACGCATAAAAATTAGCGTAGTTTAAGGTTAGCGAATTAAAGCTCGCGAATACTCTCGCCCGCATACGACTGTCAAAATCCCTGTGTGAGGGTCAGCCATCTGCTAGCGTTGGACTATTAGCTAAGCAATTACCAAGGCGAATATGTATAGTCATTACAATATCGCGTAAAGGGGATGTCATTTACAAAAAATAAATGCTGTTTTGCATTTACACAGCCTCTTCAAGGCAGATTGTACTAACCGCATGCATTTTATCTAAAATTAAGTAACCGTGTATTTTAATTCTTGAACAATAACCTTTCTTTTCATTTGTTGGCCATAGCCTCATATACGTGGTCCTATAATCTTAATTAATTCACAATTGTTTGAGTCACTTTATAAAGTTACCAGTGGGTAACCAAATCTAAAGTAATTATTCTTTTGCAAGTGTTTAAATCACTTTGCGTTCTGTTAACGAAAACTGTTCCAATGTGTTATTAAAAGTAATGTCACAGCTTCATAAAACCCTTAGTAGTAAAGTTCATTGCAAGGCAGAATGTAAAGTAACGTAAAGCATTTGCCGCTCATTCTTGAATATCGACGTACACACCCGAAGGAGGTATGTACATCATCTTGTATGGGGAGGTATTATGATTAGCAAGAATTTGCTAGCAAGTTGCCCCCTCTTTTGTTGTGTTTCATTTACTGCCAGCCGGCCGATCGATAGACCATCTGTCTATCGACTTAGCACGGTCAGAAATACAAGGGTTTAAAAGATTAAGGCCACTCCCTTTTTAAAACAGAACTTTCCTTCGAGGCAAAAGTAATCTGTCTTGTTCGTTTTTCTTACAGGCAAAACCTCCCCTGCGGGCAGCAGGTGCAATGAGTCAAAACCCCTGTGTTGGACGCACCCCCTGCCCCATAGGAGGGGATAAAAGCAAAAACCCACGAGGTCTCGACACACACGCGGGCTGGAAGATATGGAGTGAAGACGCCCTCAACACCTGGCCCCATCGATGCCCTTGCACCCTACCCACGTGGCCCTTTCCAAAGTATACTTTTCCTTGTGCCCTTCGACCGCATTCCAAGTGTTCGCTCCACCGTTGGCCTGCCTCGAGCCCACACACCATTGCTTGGAGTTTCGAGGAGTCCCCATCGCCTTGCCCCTTTACGGAAGCCCTTGCATCTCACCACATGGAAGAAACTCGCCCTCGGAAATCGCAAGACATCCATGGACCGCCTTCTACGCGCCCTCGGAAAATCTGCTAAGGTTAAGTGCCCTGGAAGAGCCCCATTTCAGTCACGCTTTTGTCTCGTAATGTTTGCTTAAAGAGAAAGCCAGAAATCACCCTTGTCTAATGTCCGTGCGCCTCTTGCATCGGCAGTATTAAGTCTTTATTACTCCTTTGGCACCCTCAGTGCAGCCTCGAATTCATTATTCCTTTGTGTATTTCATTACTGGCGTATAATGTGCATATCTCTCATTTCAGAGGGACCCTATTTCGTGGAAGCTTCTCGGACTACGTCTGGAATTCCCCAGTTTCATTTAATCCCATAGGAATCCCCTTCAGGATCAGAAATCTACTTGAGTTCCTCTCTCCCGTACTGATGTCATTTATGTAAATACACTCCTTTAAATTTGCCCACGTGTTTTACGTAATATTTCCCTCAGTAACAAGAGCCCTATGCTCGTATGAAATTCTCCTTTGTTTTCCTCTTTTTTACATTTTCCTGTACCCACGAAGTCAGAATCACAAGGCTAAATTACCTTAAATCGTTGCTACCTGTCTCACAGAGCATATTTCAAACTAAAACCACGGAAAAACGTAAAAAAAAATATATATATATATATATATATATATATATATATATAATATATATATATATATATATATATATATACTGTATATATGCATGTATAGAAGTATATATATTGTCAAGGATATATCCCTCCCTCATGTAGACGCCAGTGCACAATTAATTTTGAAATGCAGTTTGCTGTTCATTTGACTGTCGGGGCAGGGAAAAATGGCGGGCGAGGGCGAAAACAAGCGTAGTTTGAACGAGATCATAGCTGTTAGCACCAGTGTGGGAGTAGTTAGAGCTGGGGAAAGGTTAATAGGCTTAGTATGGCTAGCAGCCAGGTAAGACCTTAACCTTTAAGTACTTAATATTTAAGGATCCTCTCCCTCTGCTTTTTGCTGGCTGTATGACTCCTTGCAGGTCCGATCGGCCTATCTGTCGACAAACAAGACATTACTCACCGCCTTGGCGATGCTCAGCGACTCCCTTGACTCTGTTTGGAATGCATTGTGTGGCGTTCCTCTCAGCTCTACGCTGGTTGAGTATTTCTGACGAATGGCTGATCGATTGTTTGGCGCCTGCAATTGTTAGACCAGGTGAGATACTGTCTGCTCCGTTGCCAATCTGTGTCCTCTCAGTCAGACTGCCATTCAAATTTCGAACCATTCCTTGTCGCAGCCCAGTTGCAAATCCGTTGTTGGCCCACAGAATTTTATATGAAGTAATTCCATCATCCTGGAATTCATACCTTTGCAGCATAATTAACTGAGACCATTTAATGTAATTTTGGCCTAACCAAGTCATTATTATAACGGGAATAATTGTCCATTGGCCCTTCTTAATTAGCTTGCTTGTTTGCCAATTACTGCATTATTGCTCACTGTGTATAATTAATGAGCCTGCCCACTGGTTACAATTTGCATTCTGTTTTGTCTCCTTGCATAATGGCTTAGTCTGTAAATAAACCCCTTTTAATTGTAAAAGAAGTCTAATTTCAAATGGTGACCTTAAATCATGTACGTGTAGATCCAGGAAAATCTAAGGTAAGTTTCAAATAATGTTCTTTTGTTCATAAACTTGGGCCCACTTGGTTCGTTGGCAGTCCCCATTAAACAACTGTTCCAATTTTCTCCCCAACCAAGACCCCAGTTTAAGACAGTGATGACAACTTACCAGGATCTAGTCACATTAGCGTTAATTAGCCTCGCTATTAAGCTAGACTGGGAAAAAAACCAGGAATAATCAATCATTTTAATTTATGGTAATCATTTCATCATTCACAAAGACAGAAGCGACTGGGGCAGACCTAAGGTAAAAGGGTATGTGCTTGTTTCTAACATTAAGGATACGTAAGGTTAAATAAGAAAAGTGATATTAATATTTCTTTAAAGAAGCGCTACAATTCTCTTGTCGTTACAAGCATTCAGAACACAGGAGAACGCATAGGGTTTTAAGTTAGCGAAACAGAGAGGTAGGAGCGAATTGTCCACCCGCAAATTTCCAGTTAGGGACAAAGTGTTGGGTTGCCGGACGAGTGAACATAGGAATTAGGGAGTGTGTAGGTAGGGAATTTTGCATGTGTGAGCTAGAACCAGTAGCTAAGAGTTTATTTCGGGATAGTTATGGCCGAGAAGGTGTACAATTTCTCAATCAGTGATAAATTTTGGTATAACTAGTAGCTTACAGGAAACTGTGTAGCGGTCTCTGGCATTTACACAGAGAGCAAGATACGTTTCTGTTCAAATTGGTGCATGCGTGGATCGTCCCAATGTTGGAGAAATAAAAACATTTCCAACAGTATTAAAAGTAAAGTAAAGTAAAGACAGTGTTGATGGTTTTTTCATCCAAAACCCGAATTTATTGAAGAAAGTAGAGTGCTTTCCTTTCAATTCCGCTTCCCCGTGCTTTGTCTGATCAGCTGTTTTCCACGAGCGAAGCAGTCCCACAACGTTCGTTCAAGCAACGAACCTTCCTCCCTGTGTGCCGTAACGTAACCCGGGAAAATCTTTGAAACAATTTGAAAACCCTTTGCTTACCATATCACGGATCTTGATGATGCGAATCGGTAAAAATTACGTAAATACTCAAATTACATTGCAAGAGAAGCCTTAACTTAACGTAATTTCATAACAAGTACGTTCCATTACACAACGAGAGAGAGAGAGAGAGAGAGAGAGAGAGAGAGATTTTTTTACTTCCCTCGCTTATCCTTTCACCTTAACACGGGACCGACATAATTTATTTACGAGTTTGGGAACCAACTCACGAATCATAAAAGCAAATACAAAGAATTCTCTTTAAAATACTCACGCTGAAATTTCAAATTCATTACCCATTAAAATTTTATCATATACACAGTGCGTGAAATTTATGAGCACTTGAGTTTAGCGAATAATTGCGCATAACCGCTTTTCCTTTCAAGTGCTTCAGCCCAGATAATTTATCGCACGCTATAGAGCACACGTACATCTATCTCGTTACGCGTTGTTCAACTGTAAGGCATGTGTTGGGTAGCTTATCTCAGACTTGCTTATACAGCAAGGGCTAAACCGCATATTGGGTGCATTCCTCGTATCCTACCTGTCCTCATGTTAGGCAGCGATCTCTAGTTCTTATAACTAGCCACCCACTCGTGTCACATACAGTTTCCATTTCTCTCAGTGCCACTAATCTGCGGCACTGCAAAGCACCCACTCACTGAAGCAATTATCTTTCTCCTTTCACTTTCCTTTTCTCTTCCCTTCTGCTGGAGTCTCTCATTTACCTTTTACTCCCTACTTACCTTCTGCTAAGGCAGAGTACCTCACCTTCAGTGCCAATTCATGCACTGACATCTTGCATTGCTCCACGGAGTGCACCAGCACGACAGTGCCACCCAACCAAATTAACCTCTTATAAGCCATTGCACCTGTATTGAAGAAACAGAGTGCCATACAACCAGTGTTTCTGCCCATAAGGACCTCAGCTCCTTCAGGAACACCCCATTAACAGTGCGTCCGCCCATAAGGACCATAGAGCCTTCAGGAGCACTCCCATGTTCTGAGTGTTTCCACTCATAAGGACTAAGAATTCCTTCAGGATCACTTCATTTACTAGTGTATCCGCCCATAAGGACTCAGACTTCCTTCAGGAATGCTTTCCCCTAGTGTGACCTTCGCACGGCACACTCATCCACAGTGCCACCTCATTTAAAGGTGCCACTCACTGAAGTGCTAATAATCTAAGGACACTTCTTCATCATCACAAAACCTTTTCCTTCGAGAACACCCAGTTAATTCACTCAGCACCCCTTCCCCATCAGCAACATGTCAACTGGGGAGCACCAACATTTCAGGAGTATGGGGAAGGAGGACGGCCTTTCAGGCCAGGCCCTTCAAAGGTTTGTAAAGGAACAGATTGCTGAGAAGAGAAAGTATGAAGAAGAACAAAGAAAGCAAGAAGAAGAATGAGAGGAGCGGAGGAGACAGCAAGAAGCCGAGCAGCGCAGAAAAGAAGAAGAAAGAGAGGAGCGGAGGAGACAGTGTGAAAGCGAAGAAGAAGAAGAAAGGAGAAGACAGCATTAACTAGCTCTCAAAGACAGGGAGCTCGAGTTGGAGAGAGTCAAGATGGAAAGCACAGAAGCTTTAGCAGCACAACAAGCCTCTAGCCCCACTCCATCTGCATTAAATACCTCTCTGTCAACAGTCAATAACCTTGTAGAAAAATGGACTGAAGACGAGCCAGAACAATGGCTCAAAGAGATCGAATTCCTCTTCGAGACCTATGACGTCAGCCTGGCTGAGAGGGCCTTAAAGCTTACCAAGCACCTGGACGGGAAGGCTAAGGCTGCCCACCAAGCCATGGAAAGAGATCATCGAGGGGACATGGCTGCCGTCTGTGAGGCCATCGCTAAGGCGTATGAAATAACCCCTGAGAGGTGGAGACAACGCTTCCAAGGTATGGCTAAGAACGTCGGCTGGTCTTGGACAGAATGGGCCTGTCACAAGACCCAAGCTGGGACCCGCTGGTTCGAGTCTATGCGGCGTGACACCTTTGAGGATTTGTTCAACCGGACCATGCTGGAGGACCTCTTCCAGTATGCGCCCGGGCCTCTGGCTGTGTATCTTAGTGATAAGCAGCCAGCCACTCTCAAGGGAGCCTGCCGCTTAGCTGATGCCTGGGAGACATACAACCCCTCCCACAGCACCTTGCAGTGCAAAATAGTGCCACCTGGACACCTCTCGGGATTCAATCGCCCACGGAACGGACCGCCTAACAAACCTCCGTGCCCCATCTGTAAAAATTACGGCCATGCTGAAGCAGAGTGCCACTACAAAGACAACAATCAACAAGGCAACAACTCTCGGCAGCCTACCAATAACCATCAGTCTTCCTCTCCGCCTAATTCCACACCATCTTCCCAGCACACCATCACTGCCGGGAGATCAACCTACCACAGGGGACCCTGCCGAGAATGTGGAGCTTCAGGACACTCTTCTTCTGGGTATCCTGCATGCCCAAAACATGTGGTTGCGCCCAGGCACGTCAACATGATTAGTGCCACAGCCATATAGCTGAGCCGCTGGAGAGAACTCACCCTGAGAGGGTCTGGACACAGTCCGTTTCAGTGGCTTCTCTGGATGGTTCCAGCCCACCAGTGCACCTGCCAACTACTGCCGACCTGGCTCAGATATTAGCCTGATCGATCAGGCCCAAGTGCCAGCCAGTGCCAGGGTAGAGGAGCACACCAAGTGGACCGTGACCTGGGTGGACGAACAGTCCCTGACCGTCCCCACAGTTGAGCTCAGGGTGATCACCCCTTGGAGCGACAAAATTCACCGTCTTGGCATTGTCAAGCGAATTCACCACGGAGTGGAGTTCCTGCTTGGACGAGACATCCTCTGGGGATGTCCCACCCCCACACCACTCTGTTGCCTGACTGCTTCCGCCAGCGTGTCTGTAGCAACCTCTTCTGAGTGGGACACAGCCTTTGTGACAGCTGTGCCACCGCCAGCTGAACCTTCCATTTGCCTGAGAACAACAGTACGCAATCCACCAAATCCATATTCCAGGCCTAGTCCTCAGATCTCGTGACTGGACGGCCCCCAAAGAATTACTCCCTCATCAAAAAGGGGTCTTGCAAATTACCGCTGCAGGACCTGCAGCGTAAGAGGGCACTCCGAAAGATGGTCCAAGTGCCCCAGCCAGCTAGCCGCAGCGGCCATCTACACAGGACCAAGAGGCTCTGCCCTCTCATCGAGACAGGAATCGCTGTCCCAAATCCAACCAGGAACACCGAGGGGTCTGGATCCCCTGGGTCCCCCTTCAGCTTTGTCTGACACCAATTTGCTGCCAGTGCCACTTGCGAGCACTGGTCAGTGCCAGGCTCCGCCTATCTCGGCTGGAAGCTTCCCGCCAAGCGTACTTCCCGTGCCTGGCCCTGAGTTAGTGCCAGTGCCAGATCCAGAACATGACTCGGATCCTCCTATGGGAGATCCGCCAAACCTCACAACCATGATCATCGCACAGTGCGAGCCTCCGACCCCTGATGTTTCTTCTTCCCACGCTCTTCCACCTGCCGAGGACGACCCTCTGGCAGGCCTGGACATTACCTCTTTCTGGTCAACCAGGAACTGCCCGGCCAGGACGCAGGCGCTGATTCTTTCCCCACGACGGTTATCACAGCAGCCGAAGTAGGAGACCAGCCCGTAGCCCCTGAGGCTGCCCCTGATCCTGCTCCTGACGGCACTCCTGGCCGTTCTTCAGAGTCGGTATCCTCATCGCCCCATAGGAATGGCCTAGCCAGACCCTGGAGGCCCCCGAAGAAGAAGAAGGGGCGGAAGAAATCCTCTTAGCGAATCAGAGCCATAAGCTCTCTTGGCACTCGTGCCCGTTGGCACAGTGCCGCTTCCATCTCAGAGCGATCCTGGCACCTGACCAGAGGAGGTAGCCTGTGTGACCTCTGATCCAGTAGTATTAACCATTAACCACGTAGGCTTTTGTATTACTAACTCTTTCGCAACTAACCCCCTTCCAACACACTCCAGACTCAAATTGATACATTACTTAATCATACATTGTGAATTACCCTTCAGGTTATTTATGTGTCTATATGTTGCGTGTTGATCGTAAAGCGTTGTGCCAATCATAATTCATTGCGTGCCATTCGTTAGTGCCAGAGTTGTGGGGATAGTAGGTTAGGTTAGGTGTTTACCATGTGTGTTTGCCTAGGCGTAGATTTCTCCTGTTGTCAGAGCCAGTTAGCAGAAGTGTCTATACCCTTAGGTAGGTTAGGCCTGTAAATTAGTCAATTCAGAACCCCTCTTAGCAGTTAGTTAGGTTCCTTTAGATGTTGCAGTTCCACAATACACTTTATGAAGGGTCACTGGCTGTCATTCGGGAGGAATTAGCTAGGATCCTCACACACGAAAGGGTGTGAAGGCCTTTCCAAAGGGGGGACCTGTCAAGGATATATCCCTCCCTCATGTAGGCGCCAGTGCATAATTAATTTTGAAATGCAGTTTGCTGTTCATTTGACTGTTGGGGCAGGGAAAAATGGCGGGCGAGGATGAAAACAAGCGTAGTTTGAACCAGATCATGGCTGTTAGCACCAGTGTGTAGCAATAGGCCTCCCTTCCCCCCTCAATCGCCTGATCAGGGGAACAATAGGACCCCCTTTTCACCCCCATCACGTGATGTGGGAGTAGTTAGAGCTGGGGAAAGGTTAATAGGCTTAGAATGGCTATACTCCATCGGCTCCTTCATGGCGAAAAGGGCAGGGCATGGGAGGTGACCGGCGCTGCCACATCAAATATTCCCACTCATGTTGTATGGTATATGAAGGCAGCATAAGTTATACAACACAAATATAATTGGTTGCTAATCTTCATCCACAGGCTCGAGAAATCGTTCATAGGGTCGTTAAGTACTTTTCTAAAGAAAAGGCAAACCGTGGACCAATTGCGGATATCAGAAAAACACTGCAACGCGCCTCAGAAGCAACAATGATACCGGAGAGAACAATCAGCAGGATTTGCAAAGAAGGCAAAGATACGGAAGAGAGATGCGGCACAGCAATTTTCCTGGAACGGGAAAAGCATCAACCGAGAACCGTGACAGATGTCAAAATCGACAAGAGCGTTTTACGTAGAACTGTTTTAGACTTATGTAAGGAAGGAAGTACCAACGCTTGATATAATCAAAGACGCGTTAAAACACAATAGATATTTTTCATCGGGTATGGGCATTCATGCAAAGGTATCTTGTATGTTAGAACGATAAAAACTGATACAAAAACAAAGAAAAAAAAAACAATGAAATATTCCGAGTAAATGGCAAAGCTGGAGCTAAGTCTGTAAGGAAAAGAAGATATATGAATAGAAAAATGTTATGAATACTCTTACTGGAAAGAAACGAAGGACCATATTATGAATAGATGATAAATTAAATAGCTGCCCGTAATCTTATTTGTGTAACCTATGTATATTTATGCTGCGCTCTCTTATCTGTCTACATACACAATCCTTTTCAGATGCCAATAGCTCTCTCTCTCTCTCTCTCTCTCTCTCTCTCTCTCTCTCTCTCTCTCTCTCTCTCTCTCTCTCTCTCTCTCTATATATATATATATATATATATATATATATATATATATATATATATATATATATATATATGTATATGTATATGTATATAGACACATACTGTATATATACACAGTAAATTGACAGAAAAACATGAAAATTAAAAGTGCGGAAGTCCAGTAGCGTGAGATAATCACAAGGAAGGTCCAAAAAGAGATTCAATGAGGCCTATATGAAAAACAGAGACCTGGAAGAATGGAAATATTTTCGAAGGAGTGTCGAGGCAATAGGGAACACCCAGAAGTATACTGCTCCCAGGAGACAT